>NW_027314772.1:0-300000 GCF_023375885.2 Dermacentor andersoni
GTGCTAAGCATGCCGATGCTGCTCTTTTTAGCACCCGCGCACGGATTTGTGCGAAAACGCGTTTTAAGCATGCACATGCATCTTTTGGTAGACGCGGATGAAGTTTTCTGCAAAACCACAAGATGTGCATGCAAATGGTGCTTTTGGCAGAACGCGCACGTGGATTTCTACCAAACGACGGGCTAAGCATGCCGATGCTGCTCTTTTTAGCACCCGCGCACGGATTTGTGCGAAAACGCGTTTTAAGCATGCACATGCATCTTTTGGTAGACGCGGATGAAGTTTTCTGCAAAACCACAAGATGTGCATGCAAATGGTGCTTTTGGCAGAACGCGCACGTGGATTTCTACCAAACGACGTGCTAAGCATGCCGATGCTGCTCTTTTTAGCACCCGCGCACGCATTTGTGCGAAAACGCGTTTTAAGCATGCACATGCATCCTTTGGTAGACGCGGATGAAGGTTTCTGCAAAACCACAAGACGTGCATGCAAATGGTGCTTTTTGCAGAACGCGCACGTGGATTTCTACCAAACGACGTGCTAAGCATACCGATGCTACTCTTTTTAGCACCCGCGCACGCATTTGTGCGAAAACGCGTTTTAAGCATGCACATGCATCTTTTGGTAGACGCGGATGAAGTTTTCTGCAAAACCACAAGATGTGCATGCAAATGGTGCTTTTTGCAGAACGCGCACGTGGATTTCTACCAAACGACGTGCTAAGCATGCCGATGCTGCTCTTTTTAGCACCCGCGCACGGATTTGTGCGAAAACGCGTTTTAAGCATGCACATGCATCTTTTGGTAGACGCGGATAAAGTTTTCTGCAAAACCACAAGATGTGCATGCAAATGGTGCTTTTGGCAGAACGCGCACGTGGATTTCTACCAAACGACGTGCTAAGCATACCGATGCTACTCTTTTTAGCACCCGCGCACGCATTTGTGCGAAAACGCGTTTTAAGCATGCACATGCATCTTTTGGTAGACGCGGATGAAGTTTTCTGCAAAACCACAAGATGTGCATGCAAATGGTGCTTTTTGCAGAACGCGCACGTGGATTTCTACCAAACGACGTGCTAAGCATGCCGATGCTGCTCTTTTTAGCACCCGCGCACGGATTTGTGCGAAAACGCGTTTTAAGCATGCACATGCATCTTTTGGTAGACGCGGATGAAGTTTTCTGCAAAACCACAAGATGTGCATGCAAATGGTGCTTTTGGCAGAACGCGCACGTGGATTTCTACCAAACGACGTGCTAAGCATGCCGATGCTGCTCTTTTTAGCACCCGCGCACGGATTTGTGCGAAAACGCGTTTTAAGCATGCACATGCATCTTTTGGTAGACGCGGATGAAGTTTTCTGCAAAACCACAAGATGTGCATGCAAATGGTGCTTTTTCCAGAACGCGCACGTGGATTTCTACCAAACGACGTGCTAAGCATGCCGATGCTGCTCTTTTTAGCACCCGCGCACGGATTTGTGCGAAAACGCGTTTTAAGCATGCACATGCATCTTTTGGTAGACGCGGATGAAGTTTTCTGCAAAACCACAAGATGTGCATGCAAATGGTGCTTTTGGCAGAACGCGCACGTGGATTTCTACCAAACGACGTGCTAAGCATGCCGATGCTGCTCTTTTTAGCACCCGCGCACGGATTTGTGCGAAAACGCGTTTTAAGCATGCACATGCATCTTTTGGTAGACGCGGATGAAGTTTTCTGCAAAACCACAAGATGTGCATGCAAATGGTGCTTTTTCCAGAACGCGCACGTGGATTTCTACCAAACGACGTGCTAAGCATGCCGATGCTGCTCTTTTTAGCACCCGCGCACGGATTTGTGCGAAAACGCGTTTTAAGCATGCACATGCATCTTTTGGTAGACGCGGATGAAGTTTTCTGCAAAACCACAAGATGTGCATGCAAATGGTGCTTTTGGCAGAACGCGCACGTGGATTTCTACCAAACGACGTGCTAAGCATGCCGATGCTGCTCTTTTTAGCACCCGCGCACGCATTTGTGCGAAAACGCGTTTTAAGCATGCACATGCATCTTTTGGTAGACGCGGATGAAGTTTTCTGCAAAACCACAAGATGTGCATGCAAATGGTGCTTTTGGCAGAACGCGCACGTGGATTTCTACCAAACGACGTGCTAAGCATGCCGATGCTGCTCTTTTTAGCACCCGCGCACGCATTTGTGCGAAAACGCGTTTTAAGCATGCACATGCATCTTTTGGTAGACGCGGATGAAGTTTTCTGCAAAACCACAAGATGTGCATGCAAATGGTGCTTTTGGCAGAACGCGCACGTGGATTTCTACCAAACGACGTGCTAAGCATGCCGATGCTGCTCTTTTTAGCACCCGCGCACGGATTTGTGCGAAAACGCGTTTTCAGCATGCACATGCATCTTTTGGTAGACGCGGATGAAGTTTTCTGCAAAACCAGAAGACTAGAAGCGTACGGTGAGGGGCTAGTTGGTATAGCATTACGAGATCCAAAAAAAAAAACTGCGCAAAAAAAGGGACAAGACAAAGAGAGAACCACACGACACGGGCGCAGACTAAGAACTGGTTTTAATGCACCATCGCCTCTTTCCCACCAACAACAGAACGCATGCGCACCGGCCACAAAGACAAATACAGCTATCAAGTGGTCAAGCCTAGAAACGCCAACTCCTTGCGGTACAAATGTATGGAAGCTTCGCTAACACATTTATCAGGCCATAATCTCGCGATTTCAAAGGCTTCGATTATTTCGCGCTCTTTCTTATCCCTTGCGCGTTCGACAATCTTAGTCCTGCCGAAAAGTGGGGTACAAGCATTCCCGTCATGCCTGCAGGTCTTGCAATGCTTCGGAAGATGCTGTCCTCTAGAATCATCTAGGGAATTAGCGTGTTCTAACAATCTAATATTAATGCAGCGCCCTGTTTGCCCAACATACACGTTGCCACAACTCAGCGGAATCTCATAAATGACATTCGCTCTACAGGGCACAAACTTGTTCCTGTGGATAGTGCAGCACTCAATTTTCTTTTTTCTATCAGGTCTAACTAAATTGCACAGACTAGACAGCTTATAAGGTGCCGAAAAGAGAACCTGAATGCCGAATTTACCCGCGACTCTCTTCAGGCCATGCGAGACCCTGTGGGCATAGGGCATAACTTCATACTTCCTCCTCTCCTGTGTGTCCACCCCACGAGGCTTTGAACTTAATCGGAAGGACTTCAACAGGGACTCGGCAACAGCCCGAAGAAGGGCCAGCGGAAAACCGGCCGACCGAAGGCGATCAGCTTGGGCATCAAAACTGGACTGAACCTTATGAGGGCAGGACTTCACCAACGAAGCCCTGAGGCACGTTGACGCAATCCCCCTCTTGACCAGCTTCGAATGGCTCGAGTTGAAGGGTAGAAGTGCTTTTTTCGACCTAGGCATGTAAGCCCAGCAGAGGTGGGCAGGGTCATTAAAAAATAATTTTAAGTCTAAGAATTGCAAGCAGGAATTTTCAGGAAGTTCAACAGTAAAATTAAAGCTGGCAAAAGCAGACTTGAAGGATGCTAAAACCTCCGATGCCACCTGTGTCAAGTCGTCGTTGTGGTCTAAATTTAAAAGATTCAAAAAATCATCAACGTACCGGAACACACGAATGATGCGGTCGTCAGAAAGTACCCGCGATAGCGAGCGGTCAAGATCGGCTAAAAGAAGATGTGCATGCAAATGGTGCTTTTGGCAGAACGCGCACGTGGATTTCTACCAAACGACGTGCTAAGCATGCCGATGCTGCTCTTTTTAGCACCCGCGCACGGATTTGTGCGAAAACGCGTTTTAAGCATGCACATGCATCTTTTGGTAGACGCGGATGAAGTTTTCTGCAAAACCACAAGATGTGCATGCAAATGGTGCTTTTGGCAGAACGCGCACGTGGATTTCTACCAAACGACGGGCTAAGCATGCCGATGCTGCTCTTTTTAGCACCCGCGCACGGATTTGTGCGAAAACGCGTTTTAAGCATGCACATGCATCTTTTGGTAGACGCGGATGAAGTTTTCTGCAAAACCACAAGATGTGCATGCAAATGGTGCTTTTGGCAGAACGCGCACGTGGATTTCTACCAAACGACGTGCTAAGCATGCCGATGCTGCTCTTTTTAGCACCCGCGCACGCATTTGCGCGAAAACGCGTTTTAAGCATGCACATGCATCTTTTGGTAGACGCGGATGAAGTTTTCTGCAAAACCACAAGATGTGCATGCAAATGGTGCTTTTGGCAGAACGCGCACGTGGATTTCTACCATACGACGTGCTAAGCATGCCGATGCTGCTCTTTTTAGCACCCGCGCACGCATTTGTGCGAAAACACGTTTTAAGCATGCACATGCATCTTTTGGTAGACGCGGATGAAGTTTTCTGCAAAACCAGAAGATGTGCATGCAAATGGTGCTTTTGGCAGAACGCGCACGTGGATTTCTACCAAACGACGTGCTAAGCATGCCGATGCTGCTCTTTTTAGCACCCGCGCACGGATTTGTGCGAAAACGCGTTTTAAGCATGCACATGCATCTTTTGGTAGACGCGGATGAAGTTTTCTGCAAAACCACAAGGTGTGCATGCAAATGGTGCTTTTGGCAGAACGCGCACGTGGATTTCTACCAAACGACGTGCTAAGCATGCCGATGCTGCTCTTTTTAGCACCCGCGCACGCATTTGTGCGAAAACGCGTTTTAAGCATGCACATGCATCTTTTGGTAGACGCGGATGAAGTTTTCTGCAAAACCAGAAGATGTGCATGCAAATGGTGCTTTTGGCAGAACGCGCACGTGGATTTCTACCAAACGACGTGCTAAGCATGCCGATGCTGCTCTTTTTAGCACCCGCGCACGGATTTGTGCGAAAACGCGTTTTAAGCATGCACATGCATCTTTTGGTAGACGCGGATGAAGTTTTCTGCAAAACCACAAGATGTGCATGCAAATGGTGCTTTTTCCAGAACGCGCACGTGGATTTCTACCAAACGACGTGCTAAGCATGCCGATGCTGCTCTTTTTAGCACCCGCGCACGGATTTGTGCGAAAACGCGTTTTAAGCATGCACATGCATCTTTTGGTAGACGCGGATGAAGTTTTCTGCAAAACCACAAAATGTGCATGCAAATGGTGCTTTTGGCAGAACGCGCACGTGGATTTCTACCAAACGACGTGCTAAGCATGCCGATGCTGCTCTTTTTAGCACCCGCGCACGCATTTGTGCGAAAACGCGTTTTAAGCATGCACATGCATCTTTTGGTAGACGCAGATGAAGTTTTCTGCAAAACCACAAGATGTGCATGCAAATGGTGCTTTTGGCAGAACGCGCACGTGGATTTCTACCAAACGACGTGCTAAGCATGCCGATGCTGCTCTTTTTAGCACCCGCGCACGGATTTGTGCGAAAACGCGTTTTAAGCATGCACATGCATCTTTTGGTAGACGCGGATGAAGTTTTCTGCAAAACCACAAGATGTGCATGCAAATGGTGCTTTTGGCAGAACGCGCACGTGGATTTCTACCAAACGACGGGCTAAGCATGCCGATGCTGCTCTTTTTAGCACCCGCGCACGGATTTGTGCGAAAACGCGTTTTAAGCATGCACATGCATCTTTTGGTAGACGCGGATGAAGTTTTCTGCAAAACCACAAGATGTGCATGCAAATGGTGCTTTTGGCAGAACGCGCACGTGGATTTCTACCAAACGACGTGCTAAGCATACCGATGCTACTCTTTTTAGCACCCGCGCACGCATTTGTGCGAAAACGCGTTTTAAGCATGCACATGCATCTTTTGGTAGACGCGGATGAAGTTTTCTGCAAAACCACAAGATGTGCATGCAAATGGTGCTTTTTGCAGAACGCGCACGTGGATTTCTACCAAACGACGTGCTAAGCATGCCGATGCTGCTCTTTTTAGCACCCGCGCACGGATTTGTGCGAAAACGCGTTTTAAGCATGCACATGCATCTTTTGGTAGACGCGGATGAAGTTTTCTGCAAAACCACAAGATGTGCATGCAAATGGTGCTTTTGGCAGAACGCGCACGTGGATTTCTACCAAACGACGTGCTAAGCATGCCGATGCTGCTCTTTTTAGCACCCGCGCACGGATTTGTGCGAAAACGCGTTTTAAGCATGCACATGCATCTTTTGGTAGACGCGGATGAAGTTTTCTGCAAAACCACAAGATGTGCATGCAAATGGTGCTTTTTCCAGAACGCGCACGTGGATTTCTACCAAACGACGTGCTAAGCATGCCGATGCTGCTCTTTTTAGCACCCGCGCACGGATTTGTGCGAAAACGCGTTTTAAGCATGCACATGCATCTTTTGGTAGACGCGGATGAAGTTTTCTGCAAAACCACAAGATGTGCATGCAAATGGTGCTTTTGGCAGAACGCGCACGTGGATTTCTACCAAACGACGTGCTAAGCATGCCGATGCTGCTCTTTTTAGCACCCGCGCACGGATTTGTGCGAAAACGCGTTTTAAGCATGCACATGCATCTTTTGGTAGACGCGGATGAAGTTTTCTGCAAAACCACAAGATGTGCATGCAAATGGTGCTTTTTCCAGAACGCGCACGTGGATTTCTACCAAACGACGTGCTAAGCATGCCGATGCTGCTCTTTTTAGCACCCGCGCACGGATTTGTGCGAAAACGCGTTTTAAGCATGCACATGCATCTTTTGGTAGACGCGGATGAAGTTTTCTGCAAAACCACAAGATGTGCATGCAAATGGTGCTTTTGGCAGAACGCGCACGTGGATTTCTACCAAACGACGTGCTAAGCATGCCGATGCTGCTCTTTTTAGCACCCGCGCACGCATTTGTGCGAAAACGCGTTTTAAGCATGCACATGCATCTTTTGGTAGACGCGGATGAAGTTTTCTGCAAAACCACAAGATGTGCATGCAAATGGTGCTTTTGGCAGAACGCGCACGTGGATTTCTACCAAACGACGTGCTAAGCATGCCGATGCTGCTCTTTTTAGCACCCGCGCACGCATTTGTGCGAAAACGCGTTTTAAGCATGCACATGCATCTTTTGGTAGACGCGGATGAAGTTTTCTGCAAAACCACAAGATGTGCATGCAAATGGTGCTTTTGGCAGAACGCGCACGTGGATTTCTACCAAACGACGTGCTAAGCATGCCGATGCTGCTCTTTTTAGCACCCGCGCACGGATTTGTGCGAAAACGCGTTTTCAGCATGCACATGCATCTTTTGGTAGACGCGGATGAAGTTTTCTGCAAAACCAGAAGACTAGAAGCGTACGGTGAGGGGCTAGTTGGTATAGCATTACGAGATCCAAAAAAAAAAACTGCGCAAAAAAAGGGACAAGACAAAGAGAGAACCACACGACACGGGCGCAGACTAAGAACTGGTTTTAATGCACCATCGCCTCTTTCCCACCAACAACAGAACGCATGCGCACCGGCCACAAAGACAAATACAGCTATCAAGTGGTCAAGCCTAGAAACGCCAACTCCTTGCGGTACAAATGTATGGAAGCTTCGCTAACACATTTATCAGGCCATAATCTCGCGATTTCAAAGGCTTCGATTATTTCGCGCTCTTTCTTATCCCTTGCGCGTTCGACAATCTTAGTCCTGCCGAAAAGTGGGGTACAAGCATTCCCGTCATGCCTGCAGGTCTTGCAATGCTTCGGAAGATGCTGTCCTCTAGAATCATCTAGGGAATTAGCGTGTTCTAACAATCTAATATTAATGCAGCGCCCTGTTTGCCCAACATACACGTTGCCACAACTCAGCGGAATCTCATAAATGACATTCGCTCTACAGGGCACAAACTTGTTCCTGTGGATAGTGCAGCACTCAATTTTCTTTTTTCTATCAGGTCTAACTAAATTGCACAGACTAGACAGCTTATAAGGTGCCGAAAAGAGAACCTGAATGCCGAATTTACCCGCGACTCTCTTCAGGCCATGCGAGACCCTGTGGGCATAGGGCATAACTTCATACTTCCTCCTCTCCTGTGTGTCCACCCCACGAGGCTTTGAACTTAATCGGAAGGACTTCAACAGGGACTCGGCAACAGCCCGAAGAAGGGCCAGCGGAAAACCGGCCGACCGAAGGCGATCAGCTTGGGCATCAAAACTGGACTGAACCTTATGAGGGCAGGACTTCACCAACGAAGCCCTGAGGCACGTTGACGCAATCCCCCTCTTGACCAGCTTCGAATGGCTCGAGTTGAAGGGTAGAAGTGCTTTTTTCGACCTAGGCATGTAAGCCCAGCAGAGGTGGGCAGGGTCATTAAAAAATAATTTTAAGTCTAAGAATTGCAAGCAGGAATTTTCAGGAAGTTCAACAGTAAAATTAAAGCTGGCAAAAGCAGACTTGAAGGATGCTAAAACCTCCGATGCCACCTGTGTCAAGTCGTCGTTGTGGTCTAAATTTAAAAGATTCAAAAAATCATCAACGTACCGGAACACACGAATGATGCGGTCGTCAGAAAGTACCCGCGATAGCGAGCGGTCAAGATCGGCTAAAAGAAGATGTGCATGCAAATGGTGCTTTTGGCAGAACGCGCACGTGGATTTCTACCAAACGACGTGCTAAGCATGCCGATGCTGCTCTTTTTAGCACCCGCGCACGGATTTGTGCGAAAACGCGTTTTAAGCATGCACATGCATCTTTTGGTAGACGCGGATGAAGTTTTCTGCAAAACCACAAGATGTGCATGCAAATGGTGCTTTTGGCAGAACGCGCACGTGGATTTCTACCAAACGACGGGCTAAGCATGCCGATGCTGCTCTTTTTAGCACCCGCGCACGGATTTGTGCGAAAACGCGTTTTAAGCATGCACATGCATCTTTTGGTAGACGCGGATGAAGTTTTCTGCAAAACCACAAGATGTGCATGCAAATGGTGCTTTTGGCAGAACGCGCACGTGGATTTCTACCAAACGACGTGCTAAGCATGCCGATGCTGCTCTTTTTAGCACCCGCGCACGCATTTGCGCGAAAACGCGTTTTAAGCATGCACATGCATCTTTTGGTAGACGCGGATGAAGTTTTCTGCAAAACCACAAGATGTGCATGCAAATGGTGCTTTTGGCAGAACGCGCACGTGGATTTCTACCATACGACGTGCTAAGCATGCCGATGCTGCTCTTTTTAGCACCCGCGCACGCATTTGTGCGAAAACACGTTTTAAGCATGCACATGCATCTTTTGGTAGACGCGGATGAAGTTTTCTGCAAAACCAGAAGATGTGCATGCAAATGGTGCTTTTGGCAGAACGCGCACGTGGATTTCTACCAAACGACGTGCTAAGCATGCCGATGCTGCTCTTTTTAGCACCCGCGCACGGATTTGTGCGAAAACGCGTTTTAAGCATGCACATGCATCTTTTGGTAGACGCGGATGAAGTTTTCTGCAAAACCACAAGGTGTGCATGCAAATGGTGCTTTTGGCAGAACGCGCACGTGGATTTCTACCAAACGACGTGCTAAGCATGCCGATGCTGCTCTTTTTAGCACCCGCGCACGCATTTGTGCGAAAACGCGTTTTAAGCATGCACATGCATCTTTTGGTAGACGCGGATGAAGTTTTCTGCAAAACCAGAAGATGTGCATGCAAATGGTGCTTTTGGCAGAACGCGCACGTGGATTTCTACCAAACGACGTGCTAAGCATGCCGATGCTGCTCTTTTTAGCACCCGCGCACGGATTTGTGCGAAAACGCGTTTTAAGCATGCACATGCATCTTTTGGTAGACGCGGATGAAGTTTTCTGCAAAACCACAAGATGTGCATGCAAATGGTGCTTTTTCCAGAACGCGCACGTGGATTTCTACCAAACGACGTGCTAAGCATGCCGATGCTGCTCTTTTTAGCACCCGCGCACGGATTTGTGCGAAAACGCGTTTTAAGCATGCACATGCATCTTTTGGTAGACGCGGATGAAGTTTTCTGCAAAACCACAAAATGTGCATGCAAATGGTGCTTTTGGCAGAACGCGCACGTGGATTTCTACCAAACGACGTGCTAAGCATGCCGATGCTGCTCTTTTTAGCACCCGCGCACGCATTTGTGCGAAAACGCGTTTTAAGCATGCACATGCATCTTTTGGTAGACGCAGATGAAGTTTTCTGCAAAACCACAAGATGTGCATGCAAATGGTGCTTTTGGCAGAACGCGCACGTGGATTTCTACCAAACGACGTGCTAAGCATGCCGATGCTGCTCTTTTTAGCACCCGCGCACGGATTTGTGCGAAAACGCGTTTTAAGCATGCACATGCATCTTTTGGTAGACGCGGATGAAGTTTTCTGCAAAACCACAAGATGTGCATGCAAATGGTGCTTTTGGCAGAACGCGCACGTGGATTTCTACCAAACGACGGGCTAAGCATGCCGATGCTGCTCTTTTTAGCACCCGCGCACGGATTTGTGCGAAAACGCGTTTTAAGCATGCACATGCATCTTTTGGTAGACGCGGATGAAGTTTTCTGCAAAACCACAAGATGTGCATGCAAATGGTGCTTTTTGCAGAACGCGCACGTGGATTTCTACCAAACGACGTGCTAAGCATGCCGATGCTGCTCTTTTTAGCACCCGCGCACGGATTTGTGCGAAAACGCGTTTTAAGCATGCACATGCATCTTTTGGTAGACGCGGATGAAGTTTTCTGCAAAACCACAAGATGTGCATGCAAATGGTGCTTTTGGCAGAACGCGCACGTGGATTTCTACCAAACGACGTGCTAAGCATGCCGATGCTGCTCTTTTTAGCACCCCCGCACGGATTTGTGCGAAAACGCGTTTTAAGCATGCACATGCATCTTTTGGTAGACGCGGATGAAGTTTTCTGCAAAACCAGAAGATGTGCATGCAAATGGTGCTTTTGGCAGAACGCGCACGTGGATTTCTACCAAACGACGTGCTAAGCATGCCGATGCTGCTCTTTTTAGCACCCGCGCACGGATTTGTGCGAAAACGCGTTTTAAGCATGCACATGCATCTTTTGGTAGACGCGGATGAAGTTTTCTGCATAACCACAAGATGTGCATGCAAATGGTGCTTTTGGCAGAACGCGCACGTGGATTTCTACCAAACGACGGGCTAAGCATGTCGATGCTGCTCTTTTTAGCACCCGCGCACGGATTTGTGCGAAAACGCGTTTTAAGCATGCACATGCATCTTTTGGTAGACGCGGATGAAGTTTTCTGCAAAACCACAAGATGTGCATGCAAATGGTGCTTTTGGCAGAACGCGCACGTGGATTTCTACCAAACGACGGGCTAAGCATGCCGATGCTGCTCTTTTTAGCACCCGCGCACGGATTTGTGCGAAAACGCGTTTTAAGCATGCACATGCATCTTTTGGTAGACGCGGATGAAGTTTTCTGCAAAACCACAAGATGTGCATGCAAATGGTGCTTTTGGCAGAACGCGCACGTGGATTTCTACCAAACGACGTGCTAAGCATGCCGATGCTGCTCTTTTTAGCACCCGCGCACGCATTTGTGCGAAAACACGTTTTAAGCATGCACATGCATCTTTTGGTAGACGCGGATGAAGTTTTCTGCAAAACCAGAAGATGTGCATGCAAATGGTGCTTTTGGCAGAACGCGCACGTGGATTTCTACCAAACGACGTGCTAAGCATGCCGATGCTGCTCTTTTTAGCACCCGCGCACGGATTTGTGCGAAAACGCGTTTTAAGCATGCACATGCATCTTTTGGTAGACGCGGATGAAGTTTTCTGCAAAACCACAAGGTGTGCATGCAAATGGTGCTTTTGGCAGAACGCGCACGTGGATTTCTACCAAACGACGTGCTAAGCATGCCGATGCTGCTCTTTTTAGCACCCGCGCCCGCATTTGTGCGAAAACGCGTTTTAAGCATGCACATGCATCTTTTGGTAGACGCGGATGAAGTTTTCTGCAAAACCAGAAGATGTGCATGCAAATGGTGCTTTTGGCAGAACGCGCACGTGGATTTCTACCAAACGACGTGCTAAGCATGCCGATGCTGCTCTTTTTAGCACCCGCGCACGGATTTGTGCGAAAACGCGTTTTAAGCATGCACATGCATCTTTTGGTAGACGCGGATGAAGTTTTCTGCAAAACCACAAGATGTGCATGCAAATGGTGCTTTTTCCAGAACGCGCACGTGGATTTCTACCAAACGACGTGCTAAGCATGCCGATGCTGCTCTTTTTAGCACCCGCGCACGGATTTGTGCGAAAACGCGTTTTAAGCATGCACATGCATCTTTTGGTAGACGCGGATGAAGTTTTCTGCAAAACCACAAGATGTGCATGCAAATGGTGCTTTTGGCAGAACGCGCACGTGGATTTCTACCAAACGACGTGCTAAGCATGCCGATGCTGCTCTTTTTAGCACCCGCGCACGCATTTGTGCGAAAACGCGTTTTAAGCATGCACATGCATCTTTTGGTAGACGCAGATGAAGTTTTCTGCAAAACCACAAGATGTGCATGCAAATGGTGCTTTTGGCAGAACGCGCACGTGGATTTCTACCAAACGACGTGCTAAGCATGCCGATGCTGCTCTTTTTAGCACCCGCGCACGGATTTGTGCGAAAACGCGTTTTAAGCATGCACATGCATCTTTTGGTAGACGCGGATGAAGTTTTCTGCAAAACCACAAGATGTGCATGCAAATGGTGCTTTTGGCAGAACGCGCACGTGGATTTCTACCAAACGACGGGCTAAGCATGCCGATGCTGCTCTTTTTAGCACCCGCGCACGGATTTGTGCGGAAACGCGTTTTAAGCATGCACATGCATCTTTTGGTAGAC
This sequence comes from Dermacentor andersoni, assembly GCF_023375885.2. NCBI lineage: Eukaryota > Metazoa > Arthropoda > Arachnida > Ixodida > Ixodidae > Dermacentor > Dermacentor andersoni. The sequence continues at coordinate 12,803 of NW_027314772.1, forward strand.
GCGGATGAAGTTTTCTGCAAAACCACAAGATGTGCATGCAAATGGTGCTTTTTGCAGAACGCGCACGTGGATTTCTACCAAACGACGTGCTAAGCATGCCGATGCTGCTCTTTTTAGCACCCGCGCACGGATTTGTGCGAAAACGCGTTTTAAGCATGCACATGCATCTTTTGGTAGACGCGGATGAAGTTTTCTGCAAAACCACAAGATGTGCATGCAAATGGTGCTTTTGGCAGAACGCGCACGTGGATTTCTACCAAACGACGTGCTAAGCATGCCGATGCTGCTCTTTTTAGCACCCCCGCACGGATTTGTGCGAAAACGCGTTTTAAGCATGCACATGCATCTTTTGGTAGACGCGGATGAAGTTTTCTGCAAAACCAGAAGATGTGTATGCAAATGGTGCTTTTGGCAGAACGCGCACGTGGATTTCTACCAAACGACGTGCTAAGCATGCCGATGCTGCTCTTTTTAGCACCCGCGCACGGATTTGTGCGAAAACGCGTTTTAAGCATGCACATGCATCTTTTGGTAGACGCGGATGAAGTTTTCTGCATAACCACAAGATGTGCATGCAAATGGTGCTTTTGGCAGAACGCGCACGTGGATTTCTACCAAACGACGGGCTAAGCATGCCGATGCTGCTCTTTTTAGCACCCGCGCACGGATTTGTGCGAAAACGCGTTTTAAGCATGAACATGCATCTTTTGGTAGACGCGGATGAAGTTTTCTGCAAAACCACAAGATGTGCATGCAAATGGTGCTTTTGGCAGAACGCGCACGTGGATTTCTACCAAACGACGGGCTAAGCATGCCGATGCTGCTCTTTTTAGCACCCGCGCACGGATTTGTGCGAAAACGCGTTTTAAGCATGCACATGCATCTTTTGGTAGACGCGGATGAAGTTTTCTGCAAAACCACAAGATGTGCATGCAAATGGTGCTTTTGGCAGAACGCGCACGTGGATTTCTACCAAACGACGTGCTAAGCATGCCGATGCTGCTCTTTTTAGCACCCGCGCACGCATTTGTGCGAAAACACGTTTTAAGCATGCACATGCATCTTTTGGTAGACGCGGATGAAGTTTTCTGCAAAACCAGAAGATGTGCATGCAAATGGTGCTTTTGGCAGAACGCGCACGTGGATTTCTACCAAACGACGTGCTAAGCATGCCGATGCTGCTCTTTTTAGCACCCGCGCACGGATTTGTGCGAAAACGCGTTTTAAGCATGCACATGCATCTTTTGGTAGACGCGGATGAAGTTTTCTGCAAAACCACAAGGTGTGCATGCAAATGGTGCTTTTGGCAGAACGCGCACGTGGATTTCTACCAAACGACGTGCTAAGCATGCCGATGCTGCTCTTTTTAGCACCCGCGCACGCATTTGTGCGAAAACGCGTTTTAAGCATGCACATGCATCTTTTGGTAGACGCGGATGAAGTTTTCTGCAAAACCAGAAGATGTGCATGCAAATGGTGCTTTTGGCAGAACGCGCACGTGGATTTCTACCAAACGACGTGCTAAGCATGCCGATGCTGCTATTTTTAGCACCCGCGCACGGATTTGTGCGAAAACGCGTTTTAAGCATGCACATGCATCTTTTGGTAGACGCGGATGAAGTTTTCTGCAAAACCACAAGATGTGCATGCAAATGGTGCTTTTTCCAGAACGCGCACGTGGATTTCTACCAAACGACGTGCTAAGCATGCCGATGCTGCTCTTTTTAGCACCCGCGCACGGATTTGTGCGAAAACGCGTTTTAAGCATGCACATGCATCTTTTGGTAGACGCGGATGAAGTTTTCTGCAAAACCACAAGATGTGCATGCAAATGGTGCTTTTGGCAGAACGCGCACGTGGATTTCTACCAAACGACGTGCTAAGCATGCCGATGCTGCTCTTTTTAGCACCCGCGCACGCATTTGTGCGAAAACGCGTTTTAAGCATGCACATGCATCTTTTGGTAGACGCAGATGAAGTTTTCTGCAAAACCACAAGATGTGCATGCAAATGGTGCTTTTGGCAGAACGCGCACGTGGATTTCTACCAAACGACGTGCTAAGCATGCCGATGCTGCTCTTTTTAGCACCCGCGCACGGATTTGTGCGAAAACGCGTTTTAAGCATGCACATGCATCTTTTGGTAGACGCGGATGAAGTTTTCTGCAAAACCACAAGATGTGCATGCAAATGGTGCTTTTGGCAGAACGCGCACGTGGATTTCTACCAAACGACGGGCTAAGCATGCCGATGCTGCTCTTTTTAGCACCCGCGCACGGATTTGTGCGAAAACGCGTTTTAAGCATGCACATGCATCTTTTGGTAGACGCGGATGAAGTTTTCTGCAAAACCACAAGATGTGCATGCAAATGGTGCTTTTTGCAGAACGCGCACGTGGATTTCTACCAAACGACGTGCTAAGCATGCCGATGCTGCTCTTTTTAGCACCCGCGCACGGATTTGTGCGAAAACGCGTTTTAAGCATGCACATGCATCTTTTGGTAGACGCGGATGAAGTTTTCTGCAAAACCACAAGATGTGCATGCAAATGGTGCTTTTGGCAGAACGCGCACGTGGATTTCTACCAAACGACGTGCTAAGCATGCCGATGCTGCTCTTTTTAGCACCCCCGCACGGATTTGTGCGAAAACGCGTTTTAAGCATGCACATGCATCTTTTCGTAGACGCGGATGAAGTTTTCTGCAAAACCAGAAGATGTGCATGCAAATGGTGCTTTTGGCAGAACGCGCACGTGGATTTCTACCAAACGACGTGCTAAGCATGCCGATGCTGCTCTTTTTAGCACCCGCGCACGGATTTGTGCGAAAACGCGTTTTAAGCATGCACATGCATCTTTTGGTAGACGCGGATGAAGTTTTCTGCATAACCACAAGATGTGCATGCAAATGGTGCTTTTGGCAGAACGCGCACGTGGATTTCTACCAAACGACGGGCTAAGCATGCCGATGCTGCTCTTTTTAGCACCCGCGCACGGATTTGTGCGAAAACGCGTTTTAAGCATGCACATGCATCTTTTGGTAGACGCGGATGAAGTTTTCTGCAAAACCACAAGATGTGCATGCAAATGGTGCTTTTGGCAGAACGCGCACGTGGATTTCTACCAAACGACGTGCTAAGCATGCCGATGCTGCTCTTTTTAGCACCCGCGCACGCATTTGTGCGAAAACGCGTTTTAAGCATGCACATGCATCTTTTGGTAGACGCGGATGAAGTTTTCTGCAAAACCAGAAGATGTGCATGCAAATGGTGCTTTTGGCAGAACGCGCACGTGGATTTCTACCAAACGACGGGCTAAGCATGCCGATGCTGCTCTTTTTAGCACCCGCGCACGGATTTGTGCGAAAACGCGTTTTAAGCATGCACATGCATCTTTTGGTAGACGCGGATGAAGTTTTCTGCAAAACCACAAGATGTGCATGCAAATGGTGCTTTTGGCTGAACGCGCACGTGGATTTCTACCAAACGACGTGCTAAGCATGCCGATGCTGCTCTTTTTAGCACCCGCGCACGGATTTGGGCGAAAACGCGTTTTAAGCATGCACATGCATCTTTTCGTAGACGCGGATGAAGTTTTCTGCAAAACCACAAGATGTGCATGCAAATGGTGCTTTTGGCAGAACGCGCACGTGGATTTCCACCAAACGACGTGCTAAGCATGCCGATGCTGCTCTTTTTAGCACCCGCGCACGGATTTGTGCGAAAACGCGTTTTAAGCATGCACATGCATCTTTTGGTAGACGCGGATTAAGTTTTCTGCAAAACCACAAGATGTGCATGCAAATGGTGCTTTTTCCAGAACGCGCACGTGGATTTCTACCAAACGACGCGCTAAGCATGCCGATGCTGCTTTTTTTAGCACCCGCGCACGGATTTGTGCGAAAACGCGTTTTAAGCATGCACATGCATCTTTTGGTAGACGCGGATGAAGTTTTCTGCAAAACCAGAAGATGTGCATGCAAATGGTGCTTTTGGCAGAACGCGCACGTGGATTTCTACCAAACGACGTGCTAAGCATGCCGATGCTGCTCTTTTTAGCACCCGCACACGGATTTGTGCGAAAACGCGTTTTAAGCATGCACATGCATCTTTTGGTAGACGCGGATGAAGTTTTCTGCAAAACCACAAGATGTGCATGCAAATGGTGCTTTTGGCAGAACGCGCACGTGGATTTCTACCAAACGACGTGCTAAGCATGCCGATGCTGCTCTTTTTAGCACCCGCGCACGCATTTGTGCGAAAACACGTTTTAAGCATGCACATGCATCTTTTGGTAGACGCGGATGAAGTTTTCTGCAAAACCAGAAGATGTGCATGCAAATGGTGCTTTTGGCAGAACGCGCACGTGGATTTCTACCAAACGACGTGCTAAGCATGCCGATGCTGCTCTTTTTAGCACCCGCGCACGGATTTGTGCGAAAACGCGTTTTAAGCATGCACATGCATCTTTTGGTAGACGCGGATGAAGTTTTCTGCAAAACCACAAGATGTGCATGCAAATGGTGCTTTTGGCAGAACGCGCACGTGGATTTCTACCAAACGACGTGCTAAGCATGCCGATGCTGCTCTTTTTAGCACCCGCGCACGCATTTGTGCGAAAACGCGTTTTAAGCATGCACATGCATCTTTTGGTAGACGCGGATGAAGTTTTCTGCAAAACCACAAGATGTGCATGCAAATGGTGCTTTTGGCAGAACGCGCACGTGGATTTCTACCAAACGACGTGCTAAGAATGCCGATGCTGCTCTTTTTAGCACCCGCGCACGCATTTGTGCGATAACGCAATTTAAGCATGCACATGCATCTTTTGGTAGACGCGGATGAAGTTTTCTGCAAAACCACAAGATGTGCATGCAAATGGTGCTTTTGGCAGAACGCGCACGTGGATTTCTACCATACGACGTGCTAAGCATGCCGATGCTGCTCTTTTTAGCACCCGCGCACGCATTTGTGCGAAAACACGTTTTAAGCATGCACATGCATCTTTTGGTAGACGCGGATGAAGTTTTCTGCAAAACCAGAAGATGTGCATGCAAATGGTGCTTTTGGCAGAACGCGCACGTGGATTTCTACCAAACGACGTGCTAAGCATGCCGATGCTGCTCTTTTTAGCACCCGCGCACGGATTTGTGCGAAAACGCGTTTTAAGCATGCACATGCATCTTTTGGTAGACGCGGATGAAGTTTTCTGCAAAACCACAAGATGTGCATGCAAATGGTGCTTTTGGCAGAACGCGCACGTGGATTTCTACCAAACGACGTGCTAAGCATGCCGATGCTGCTCTTTTTAGCACCCGCGCACGCATTTGTGCGAAAACGCGTTTTAAGCGTGCACATGCATCTTTTGGTAGACGCGGATGAAGTTTTCTGCAAAACCACAAGATGTGCATGCAAATGGTGCTTTTGGCAGAACGCGCACGTGGATTTCTACCAAACGACGTGCTAAGCATGCCGATGCTGCTCTTTTTAGCACCCGCGCACGGATTTGTGCGAAAACGCGTTTTAAGCATGCACATGCATCTTTTGGTAGACGCGGATGAAGTTTTCTGCAAAACCACAAGATGTGCATGCAAATGGTGCTTTTGGCAGAACGCGCACGTGGATTTCTACCAAACGACGTGCTAAGCATGCCGATGCTGCTCTTTTTAGCACCCGCGCACGCATTTGTGCGAAAACACGTTTTAAGCATGCACATGCATCTTTTGGTAGACGCGGATGAAGTTTTCTGCAAAACCAGAAGATGTGCATGCAAATGGTGCTTTTGGCAGAACGCGCACGTGGATTTCTACCAAACGACGTGCTAAGCATGCCGATGCTGCTCTTTTTAGCACCCGCGCACGGATTTGTGCGAAAACGCGTTTTAAGCATGCACATGCATCTTTTGGTAGACGCGGATGAAGTTTTCTGCAAAACCACAAGATGTGCATGCAAATGGTGCTTTTGGCAGAACGCGCACGTGGATTTCTACCAAACGACGTGCTAAGCATGCCGATGCTGCTCTTTTTAGCACCCGCGCACGCATTTGTGCGAAAACGCGTTTTAAGCATGCACATGCATCTTTTGGTAGACGCGGATGAAGTTTTCTGCAAAACCACAAGATGTGCATGCAAATGGTGCTTTTGGCAGAACGCGCACGTGGATTTCTACCAAACGACGTGCTAAGCATGCCGATGCTGCTCTTTTTAGCACCCGCGCACGCATTTGTGCGATAACGCAATTTAAGCATGCACATGCATCTTTTGGTAGACGCGGATGAAGTTTTCTGCAAAACCACAAGATGTGCATGCAAATGGTGCTTTTTCCAGAACGCGCACGTGGATTTCTACCAAACGACGCGCTAAGCATGCCGATGCTGCTCTTTTTAGCACCCGCGCACGGATTTGTGCGAAAACCCGTTTTAAGCATGCACATGCATCTTTTGGTAGACGCGGATGAAGTTTTCTGCAAAACCAGAAGATGTGCATGCAAATGGTGCTTTTGGCAGAACGCGCACGTGGATTTCTACCAAACGACGTGCTAAGCATGCCGATGCTGCTCTTTTTAGCACCCGCGCACGGATTTGTGCGAAAACCCGTTTTAAGCATGCACATGCATCTTTTGGTAGACGCGGATGAAGTTTTCTGCAAAACCAGAAGATGTGCATGCAAATGGTGCTTTTGGCAGAACGCGCACGTGGATTTCTACCAAACGACGTGCTAAGCATGCCGATGCTGCTCTTTTTAGCACCCGCGCACGGATTTGTGCGAAAACGCGTTTTAAGCATGCACATGCATCTTTTGGTAGACGCGGATGAAGTTTTCTGCAAAACCACAAGATGTGCATGCAAATGGTGCTTTTTGCAGAACGCGCACGTGGATTTCTACCGAACGACGTGCTAAGCATGCCGATGCTGCTCTTTTTAGCACCCGCGCACGGATTTGTGCGAAAACGCGTTTTAAGCATGCACATGCATCTTTTGGTAGACGCGGATGAAGTTTTCTGCAAAACCACAAGATGTGCATGCAAATGGTGCTTTTTGCAGAACGCGCACGTGGATTTCTACCAAACGACGTGCTAAGCATGCCGATGCTGCTCTTTTTAGCACCCGCGCACGGATTTGTGCGAAAACGCGTTTTAAGCATGCACATGCATCTTTTGGTAGACGCGGATAAAGTTTTCTGCAAAACCACAAGATGTGCATGCAAATGGTGCTTTTGGCAGAACGCGCACGTGGATTTCTACCAAACGACGTGCTAAGCATACCGATGCTACTCTTTTTAGCACCCGCGCACGCATTTGTGCGAAAACGCGTTTTAAGCATGCACATGCATCTTTTGGTAGACGCGGATGAAGTTTTCTGCAAAACCACAAGATGTGCATGCAAATGGTGCTTTTGGCAGAACGCGCACGTGGAATTCTACCAAACGACGTGCTAAGCATGCCGATGCTGCTCTTTTTAGCACCCCCGCACGGATTTGTGCGAAAACGCGTTTTAAGCATGCACATGCATCTTTTGGTAGACGCGGATGAAGTTTTCTGCAAAACCAGAAGATGTGCATGCAAATGGTGCTTTTGGCAGAACGCGCACGTGGATTTCTACCAAACGACGTGCTAAGCATGCCGATGCTGCTCTTTTTAGCACCCGCGCACGGATTTGTGCGAAAACGCGTTTTAAGCATGCACATGCATCTTTTGGTAGACGCGGATGAAGTTTTCTGCAAAACCACAAGATGTGCATGCAAATGGTGCTTTTTGCAGAACGCGCACGTGGATTTCTACCAAACGACGTGCTAAGCATGCCGATGCTGCTCTTTTTAGCACCCGCGCACGGATTTGTGCGAAAACGCGTTTTAAGCATGCACATGCATCTTTTGGTAGACGCGGATGAAGTTTTCTGCAAAACCACAAGATGTGCATGCAAATGGTGCTTTTTCCAGAACGCGCACGTGGATTTCTACCAAACGACGCGCTAAGCATGCCGATGCTGCTCTTTTTAGCACCCGCGCACGGATTTGTGCGAAAACCCGTTTTAAGCATGCACATGCATCTTTTGGTAGACGCGGATGAAGTTTTCTGCAAAACCAGAAGATGTGCATGCAAATGGTGCTTTTGGCAGAACGCGCACGTGGATTTCTACCAAACGACGTGCTAAGCATGCCGATGCTGCTCTTTTTAGCACCCGCGCACGGATTTGTGCGAAAACCCGTTTTAAGCATGCACATGCATCTTTTGGTAGACGCGGATGAAGTTTTCTGCAAAACCAGACGATGTGCATGCAAATGGTGCTTTTGGCAGAACGCGCACGTGGATTTCTACCAAACGACGTGCTAAGCATGCCGATGCTGCTCTTTTTAGCACCCCCGCACGGATTTGTGCGAAAACGCGTTTTAAGCATGCACATGCATCTTTTGGTAGACGCGGATGAAGTTTTCTGCAAAACCACAAGATGTGCATGCAAATGGTGCTTTTTGCAGAACGCGCACGTGGATTTCTACCGAACGACGTGCTAAGCATGCCGATGCTGCTCTTTTTAGCACCCGCGCACGGATTTGTGCGAAAACGCGTTTTAAGCATGCACATGCATCTTTTGGTAGACGCGGATGAAGTTTTCTGCAAAACCACAAGATGTGCATGCAAATGGTGCTTTTTGCAGAACGCGCACGTGGATTTCTACCAAACGACGTGCTAAGCATGCCGATGCTGCTCTTTTTAGCACCCGCGCACGCATTTGTGCGAAAACGCGTTTTAAGCATGCACATGCATCTTTTGGTAGACGCGGATGAAGTTTTCTGCAAAACCACAAGATGTGCATGCAAATGGTGCTTTTGGCAGAACGCGCACGTGGATTTCTACCAAACGACGTGCTAAGCATGCCGATGCTGCTCTTTTTAGCACCCGCGCACGCATTTGTGCGATAACGCAATTTAAGCATGCACATGCATCTTTTGGTAGACGCGGATGAAGTTTTCTGCAAAACCACAAGATGTGCATGCAAATGGTGCTTTTTCCAGAACGCGCACGTGGATTTCTACCAAACGACGCGCTAAGCATGCCGATGCTGCTCTTTTTAGCACCCGCGCACGGATTTGTGCGAAAACCCGTTTTAAGCATGCACATGCATCTTTTGGTAGACGCGGATGAAGTTTTCTGCAAAACCAGAAGATGTGCATGCAAATGGTGCTTTTGGCAGAACGCGCACGTGGATTTCTACCAAACGACGTGCTAAGCATGCCGATGCTGCTCTTTTTAGCACCCGCGCACGGATTTGTGCGAAAACCCGTTTTAAGCATGCACATGCATCTTTTGGTAGACGCGGATGAAGTTTTCTGCAAAACCAGAAGATGTGCATGCAAATGGTGCTTTTGGCAGAACGCGCACGTGGATTTCTACCAAACGACGTGCTAAGCATGCCGATGCTGCTCTTTTTAGCACCCGCGCACGGATTTGTGCGAAAACGCGTTTTAAGCATGCACATGCATCTTTTGGTAGACGCGGATAAAGTTTTCTGCAAAACCACAAGATGTGCATGCAAATGGTGCTTTTGGCAGAACGCGCACGTGGATTTCTACCAAACGACGTGCTAAGCATACCGATGCTACTCTTTTTAGCACCCGCGCACGCATTTGTGCGAAAACGCGTTTTAAGCATGCACATGCATCTTTTGGTAGACGCGGATGAAGTTTTCTGCAAAACCACAAGATGTGCATGCAAATGGTGCTTTTGGCAGAACGCGCACGTGGATTTCTACCAAACGACGTGCTAAGCATGCCGATGCTGCTCTTTTTAGCACCCCCGCACGGATTTGTGCGAAAACGCGTTTTAAGCATGCACATGCATCTTTTGGTAGACGCGGGTGAAGTTTTCTGCAAAACCAGAAGATGTGCATGCAAATGGTGCTTTTGGTAGAACGCGCACGTGGATTTCTACCAAACGACGTGCTAAGCATGCCGATGCTGCTCTTTTTAGCACCCGCGCACGGATTTGTGCGAAAACGCGTTTTAAGCATGCACATGCATCTTTTGGTAGACGCGGATGAAGTTTTCTGCAAAACCACAAGATGTGCATGCAAATGGTGCTTTTTCCAGAACGCGCACGTGGATTTCTACCAAACGACGCGCTAAGCATGCCGATGCTGCTCTTTTTAGCACCCGCGCACGGATTTGTGCGAAAACGCGTTTTAAGCATGCACATGCATCTTTTGGTAGACGCGGATGAAGTTTTCTGCGAAACCAGAAGATGTGCATGCAAATGGTGCTTTTGGCAGAACGCGCACGTGGATTTCTACCAAACGACGTGCTAAGCATGCCGATGCTGCTCTTTTTAGCACCCGCACACGGATTTGTGCGAAAACGCGTTTTAAGCATGCACATGCATCTTTTGGTAGACGCGGATGAAGTTTTCTGCAAAACCACAAGATGTGCATGCAAATGGTGCTTTTGGCAGAACGCGCACGTGAATTTCTACCAAACGACGTGCTAAGCATGCCGATGCTGCTCTTTTTAGCACCCGCGCACGCATTTGTGCGAAAACACGTTTTAAGCATGCACATGCATCTTTTGGTACACGCGGATGAAGTTTTCTGCAAAACCAGAAGATGTGCATGCAAATGGTGCTTTTGGCAGAACGCGCACGTGGATTTCTACCAAACGACGTGCTAAGCATGCCGATGCTGCTCTTTTTAGCACCCGCGCACGGATTTGTGCGAAAACGCGTTTTAAGCATGCACATGCATCTTTTGGTAGACGCGGATGAAGTTTTCTGCAAAACCACAAGATGTGCATGCAAATGGTGCTTTTGGCAGAACGCGCACGTGGATTTCTACCAAACGACGTGCTAAGCATGCCGATGCTGCTCTTTTTAGCACCCGCGCACGCATTTGTGCGAAAACGCGTTTTAAGCATGCACATGCATCTTTTGGTAGACGCGGATGAAGTTTTCTGCAAAACCACAAGATGTGCATGCAAATGGTGCTTTTGGCAGAACGCGCACGTGGATTTCTACCAAACGACGTGCTAAGCATGCCGATGCTGCTCTTTTTAGCACCCGCGCACGCATTTGTGCGATAACGCAATTTAAGCATGCACATGCATCTTTTGGTAGACGCGGATGAAGTTTTCTGCAAAACCACAAGATGTGCATGCAAATGGTGCTTTTGGCAGAACGCGCACGTGGATTTCTACCAAACGACGTGCTAAGCATGCCGATGCTGCTCTTTTTAGCACCCGCGCACGCATTTGTGCGAAAACGCGTTTTAAGCATGCACATGCATCTTTTGGTAGACGCGGATGAAGTTTTCTGCAAAACCACAAGATGTGCATGCAAATGGTGCTTTTGGCAGAACGCGCACGTGGATTTCTACCAAACGACGTGCTAAGCATGCCGATGCTGCTCTTTTTAGCACCCGCGCACGCATTTGTGCGAAAACGCGTTTTAAGCATGCACATGCATCTTTTGGTAGACGCGGATGAAGTTTTCTGCAAAACCACAAGATGTGCATGCAAATGGTGCTTTTGGCAGAACGCGCACGTGGATTTCTACCAAACGACGTGCTAAGCATGCCGATGCTGCTCTTTTTAGCACCCGCGCACGGATTTGTGCGAAAACGTGTTTTAAGCATGCACATGCATCTTTTGGTAGACGCGGATGAAGTTTTCTGCAAAACCACAAGATGTGCATGCAAATGGTGCTTTTGGCAGAACGCGCACGTGGATTTCTACCAAACGACGTGCTAAGCATGCCGATGCTGCTCTTTTTAGCACCCGCGCACGCATTTGTGCGAAAACACGTTTTAAGCATGCACATGCATCTTTTGGTAGACGCGGATGAAGTTTTCTGCAAAACCAGAAGATGTGCATGCAAATGGTGCTTTTGGCAGAACGCGCACGTGGATTTCTACCAAACGACGTGCTAAGCATGCCGATGCTGCTCTTTTTAGCACCCGCGCACGGATTTGTGCGAAAACGCGTTTTAAGCATGCACATGCATCTTTTGGTAGACGCGGATGAAGTTTTCTGCAAAACCACAAGATGTGCATGCAAATGGTGCTTTTGGCAGAACGCGCACGTGGATTTCTACCAAACGACGTGCTAAGCATGCCGATGCTGCTCTTTTTAGCACCCGCGCACGCATTTGTGCGAAAACGCGTTTTAAGCATGCACATGCATCTTTTGGTAGACGCGGATGAAGTTTTCTGCAAAACCACAAGATGTGCATGCAAATGGTGCTTTTGGCAGAACGCGCACGTGGATTTCTACCAAACGACGTGCTAAGCATGCCGATGCTGCTCTTTTTAGCACCCGCGCACGCATTTGTGCGATAACGCAATTTAAGCATGCACATGCATCTTTTGGTAGACGCGGATGAAGTTTTCTGCAAAACCACAAGATGTGCATGCAAATGGTGCTTTTGGCAGAACGCGCACGTGGATTTCTACCAAACGACGTGCTAAGCATGCCGATGCTGCTCTTTTTAGCACCCGCGCACGCATTTGTGCGAAAACACGTCTTAAGCATGCACATGCATCTTTTGGTAGACGCAGATGAAGTTTTCTGCAAAACCAGAAGATGTGCATGCAAATGGTGCTTTTGGCAGAACGCGCACGTGGATTTCTACCAAACGACGTGCTAAGCATGCCGATGCTGCTCTTTTTAGCACCCGCGCACGGATTTGTGCGAAAACGCGTTTTAAGCATGCACATGCATCTTTTGGTAGACGCGGATGAAGTTTTCTGCAAAACCACAAGATGTGCATGCAAATGGTGCTTTTGGCAGAACGCGCACGTGGATTTCTACCAAACGACGTGCTAAGCATGCCGATGCTGCTCTTTTTAGCACCCGCGCACGCATTTGTGCGAAAACGCGTTTTAAGCATGCACATGCATCTTTTGGTAGACGCGGATGAAGTTTTCTGCAAAACCACAAGATGTGCATGCAAATGGTGCTTTTGGCAGAACGCGCACGTGGATTTCTACCAAACGACGGGCTAAGCATGCCGATGCTGCTCTTTTTAGCGCCCGCGCACGCATTTGTGCGAAAACGCGTTTTAAGCATGCACATGCATCTTTTGGTAGACGCGGATGAAGTTTTCTGCAAAACCACAAGATGTGCATGCAAATGGTGCTTTTGGCAGAACGCGCACGTGGATTTCTACCAAACGACGTGCTAAGCATGCCGATGCTGCTCTTTTTAGCACCCGCGCACGGATTTGTGCGAAAACGCGTTTTAAGCATGCACATGCATCTTTTGGTAGACGCGGATGAAGTTTTCTGCAAAACCACAAGATGTGCATGCAAATGGTGCTTTTGGCGGAACGCGCACGTGGATTTCTACCAAACGACGTGCTAAGCATGCCGATGCTGCTCTTTTTAGCACCCGCGCACGGATTTGGGCGAAAACGCGTTTTCAGCATGCACATGCATCTTTTGGTAGACGCGGATGAAGTTTTCTGCAAAACCAGAAGATGTGCATGCAAATGGTGCTTTTGGCAGAACGCGCACGTGGATTTCTACCAAACGACGTGCTAAGCATGCCGATGCTGCTCTTTTTAGCACCCGCGCACGGATTTGTGCGAAAACGCGTTTTAAGCATGCACATGCATCTTTTGGTAGACGCGGATGAAGTTTTCTGCAAAACCACAAGATGTGCATGCAAATGGTGCTTTTGGCAGAACGCGCACGTGGATTTCTACCAAACGACGTGCTAAGCATGCCGATGCTGCTCTTTTTAGCACCCGCGCACGCATTTGTGCGAAAACGCGTTTTAAGCATGAACATGCATCTTTTGGTAGACGCGGATGAAGTTTTCTGCAAAACCACAAGATGTGCATGCAAATGGTGCTTTTGGCAGAACGCGCACGTGGATTTCTACCAAACGACGTGCTAAGCATGCCGATGCTGCTCTTTTTAGCACCCGCGCACGCATTTGTGCGAAAACGCGTTTTAAGCATGCACATGCATCTTTTGGTAGACGCGGATGAAGTTTTCTGCAAAACCACAAGATGTGCATGCAAATGGTGCTTTTGGCAGAACGCGCACGTGGATTTCTACCATACGACGTGCTAAGCATGCCGATGCTGCTCTTTTTAGCACCCGCGCACGCATTTGTGCGAAAACACGTTTTAAGCATGCACATGCATCTTTTGGTAGACGCGGATGAAGTTTTCTGCAAAACCAGAAGATGTGCATGCAAATGGTGCTTTTGGCAGAACGCGCACGTGGATTTCTACCAAACGACGTGCTAAGCATGCCGATGCTGCTCTTTTTAGCACCCGCGCACGGATTTGTGCGAAAACGCGTTTTAAGCATGCACATGCATCTTTTGGTAGACGCGGATGAAGTTTTCTGCAAAACCACAAGGTGTGCATGCAAATGGTGCTTTTGGCAGAACGCGCACGTGGATTTCTACCAAACGACGTGCTAAGCATGCCGATGCTGCTCTTTTTAGCACTCCCGCACGCATTTGTGCGAAAACGCGTTTTAAGCATGCACATGCATCTTTTGGTAGACGCGGATGAAGTTTTCTGCAAAACCAGAAGATGTGCATGCAAATGGTTATTTTGGCAGAACGCGCACGTGGATTTCTACCAAACGACGTGCTAAGCATGCCGATGCTGCTCTTTTTAGCACCCGCGCACGGATTTGTGCGAAAACGCGTTTTAAGCATGCACATGCATCTTTTGGTAGACGCGGATGAAGTTTTCTGCAAAACCACAAGATGTGCATGCAAATGGTGCTTTTTCCAGAACGCGCACGTGGATTTCTACCAAACGACGTGCTAAGCATGCCGATGCTGCTCTTTTTAGCACCCGCGCACGGATTTGTGCGAAAACGCGTTTTAAGCATGCACATGCATCTTTTGGTAGACGCGGATGAAGTTTTCTGCAAAACCACAAGATGTGCATGCAAATGGTGCTTTTGGCAGAACGCGCACGTGGATTTCTACCAAACGACGTGCTAAGCATGCCGATGCTGCTCTTTTTAGCACCCGCGCACGGATTTGTGCGAAAACGCGTTTTAAGCATGCACATGCATCTTTTGGTAGACGCGGATGAAGTTTTCTGCAAAACCACAAGATGTGCATGCAAATGGTGCTTTTGGCTGAACGCGCACGTGGATTTCTACCAAACGACGTGCTAAGCATGCCGATGCTGCTCTTTTTAGCACCCGCGCACGGATTTGGGCGAAAACGCGTTTTAAGCATGCACATGCATCTTTTCGTAGACGCGGATGAAGTTTTCTGCAAAACCACAAGATGTGCATGCAAATGGTGCTTTTGGCAGAACGCGCACGTGGATTTCCACCAAACGACGTGCTAAGCATGCCGATGCTGCTCTTTTTAGCACCCGCGCACGGATTTGTGCGAAAACGCGTTTTCAGCATGCACATGCATCTTTTGGTAGACGCGGATGAAGTTTTCTGCAAAACCAGAAGATGTGCATGCAAATGGTGCTTTTGGCAGAACGCGCACGTGGATTTCTACCAAACGACGTGCTAAGCATGCCGATGCTGCTCTTTTTAGCACCCGCGCACGGATTTGTGCGAAAACGCGTTTTAAGCATGCACATGCATCTTTTGGTAGACGCGGATGAAGTTTTCTGCAAAACCACAAGATGTGCATGCAAATGGTGCTTTTGGCAGAACGCGCACGTGGATTTCTACCAAACGACGGGCTAAGCATGCCGATGCTGCTCTTTTTAGCACCCGCGCACGGATTTGTGCGAAAACGCGTTTTAAGCATGCACATGCATCTTTTGGTAGACGCGGATGAAGTTTTCTGCAAAACCACAAGATGTGCATGCAAATGGTGCTTTTGGCAGAACGCGCACGTGGATTTCTACCAAACGACGTGCTAAGCATGCCGATGCTGCTCTTTTTAGCACCCGCGCACGCATTTGTGCGAAAACGCGTTTTAAGCATGCACATGCATCCTTTGGTAGACGCGGATGAAGTTTTCTGCAAAACCACAAGACGTGCATGCAAATGGTGCTTTTTGCAGAACGCGCACGTGGATTTCTACCAAACGACGTGCTAAGCATACCGATGCTACTCTTTTTAGCACCCGCGCACGCATTTGTGCGAAAACGCGTTTTAAGCATGCACATGCATCTTTTGGTAGACGCGGATGAAGTTTTCTGCAAAACCACAAGATGTGCATGCAAATGGTGCTTTTTGCAGAACGCGCACGTGGATTTCTACCAAACGACGTGCTAAGCATGCCGATGCTGCTCTTTTTAGCACCCGCGCACGGATTTGTGCGAAAACGCGTTTTAAGCATGCACATGCATCTTTTGGTAGACGCGGATGAAGTTTTCTGCAAAACCACAAGATGTGCATGCAAATGGTGCTTTTGGCAGAACGCGCACGTGGATTTCTACCAAACGACGTGCTAAGCATGCCGATGCTGCTCTTTTTAGCACCCGCGCACGCATTTGTGCGAAAACACGTTTTAAGCATGCACATGCATCTTTTGGTAGACGCGGATGAAGTTTTCTGCAAAACCAGAAGATGTGCATGCAAATGGTGCTTTTGGCAGAACGCGCACGTGGATTTCTACCAAACGACGTGCTAAGCATGCCGATGCTGCTCTTTTTAGCACCCGCGCACGGATTTGTGCGAAAACGCGTTTTAAGCATGCACATGCATCTTTTGGTAGACGCGGATGAAGTTTTCTGCAAAACCACAAGATGTGCATGCAAATGGTGCTTTTGGCAGAACGCGCACGTGGATTTCTACCAAACGACGTGCTAAGCATGCCGATGCTGCTCTTTTTAGCACCCGCGCACGCATTTGTGCGAAAACGCGTTTTAAGCATGCACATGCATCTTTTGGTAGACGCGGATGAAGTTTTCTGCAAAACCACAAGATGTGCATGCAAATGGTGCTTTTGGCAGAACGCGCACGTGGATTTCTACCAAACGACGTGCTAAGCATGCCGATGCTGCTCTTTTTAGCACCCGCGCACGGATTTGTGCGAAAACGCGTTTTAAGCATGCACATGCATCTTTTGGTAGACGCGGATGAAGTTTTCTGCAAAACCACAAGATGTGCATGCAAATGGTGCTTTTGGCAGAACGCGCACGTGGATTTCTACCAAACGACGTGCTAAGCATGCCTATGCTGCTCTTTTTAGCACCCGCGCACGCATTTGTGCGAAAACACGTTTTAAGCATGCACATGCATCTTTTGGTAGACGCGGATGAAGTTTTCTGCAAAACCAGAAGATGTGCATGCAAATGGTGCTTTTGGCAGAACGCGCACGTGGATTTCTACCAAACGACGTGCTAAGCATGCCGATGCTGCTCTTTTTAGCACCCGCGCACGGATTTGTGCGAAAACGCGTTTTAAGCATGCACATGCAGCTTTTGGTAGACGCGGATGAAGTTTTCTGCAAAACCACAAGATGTGCATGCAAATGGTGCTTTTGGCAGAACGCGCACGTGGATTTCTACCAAACGACGTGCTAAGCATGCCGATGCTGCTCTTTTTAGCACCCGCGCACGCATTTGTGCGAAAACGCGTTTTAAGCATGCACATGCATCTTTTGGTAGACGCGGATGAAGTTTTCTGCAAAACCACAAGATGTGCATGCAAATGGTGCTTTTGGCAGAACGCGCACGTGGATTTCTACCAAACGACGTGCTAAGCATGCCGATGCTGCTCTTTTTAGCACCCGCGCACGCATTTGTGCGATAACGCAATTTAAGCATGCACATGCATCTTTTGGTAGACGCGGATGAAGTTTTCTGCAAAACCACAAGATGTGCATGCTAATGGTGCTTTTGGCAGAACGCGCACGTGGATTTCTACCAAACGACGTGCTAAGCATGCCGATGCTGCTCTTTTTAGCACCCGCGCACGCATTTGTGCGAAAACACGTCTTAAGCATGCACATGCATCTTTTGGTAGACGCGGATGAAGTTTTCTGCAAAACCAGAAGATGTGCATGCAAATGGTGCTTTTGGCAGAACGCGCACGTGGATTTCTACCAAACGACGTGCTAAGCATGCCGATGCTGCTCTTTTTAGCACCCGCGCACGGATTTGTGCGAAAACGCGTTTTAAGCATGCACATGCATCTTTTGGTAGACGCGGATGAAGTTTTCTGCAAAACCACAAGATGTGCATGCAAATGGTGCTTTTGGCAGAACGCGCACGTGGATTTCTACCAAACGACGTGCTAAGCATGCCGATGCTGCTCTTTTTAGCACCCGCGCACGCATTTGTGCGAAAACGCGTTTTAAGCATGCACATGCATCTTTTGGTAGACGCGGATGAAGTTTTCTGCAAAACCACAAGATGTGCATGCAAATGGTGCTTTTGGCAGAACGCGCACGTGGATTTCTACCAAACGACGTGCTAAGCATGCCGATGCTGCTCTTTTTAGCGCCCGCGCACGCATTTGTGCGAAAACGCGTTTTAAGCATGCACATGCATCTTTTGGTAGACGCGGATGAAGTTTTCTGCAAAACCACAAGATGTGCATGCAAATGGTGCTTTTGGCAGAACGCGCACGTGGATTTCTACCAAACGATGTGCTAAGCATGCCGATGCTGCTCTTTTTAGCACCCGCGCACGGATTTGTGCGAAAACGCGTTTTAAGCATGCACATGCATCTTTTGGTAGACGCGGATGAAGTTTTCTGCAAAACCACAAGATGTGCATGCAAATGGTGCTTTTGGCAGAACGCGCACGTGGATATCTACCAAACGACGTGCTAAGCATGCCGATGCTGCTCTTTTTAGCACCCGCGCACGGATTTGTGCGAAAACGCGTTTTCAGCATGCACATGCATCTTTTGGTAGACGCGGATGAAGTTTTCTGCAAAACCAGAAGATGTGCATGCAAATGGTGCTTTTGGCAGAACGCGCACGTGGATTTCTACCAAACGACGTGCTAAGCATGCCGATGCTGCTCTTTTTAGCACCCGCGCATGCATTTGTGCGAAAACGCGTTTTAAGCATGCACATGCATCTTTTGGTAGACGCGGATGAAGTTTTCTGCAAAACCAGAAGATGTGCATGCAAATGGTGCTTTTGGCAGAACGCGCACGTGGATTTCTACCAAACGACGTGCTAAGCATGCCGATGCTGCTCTTTTTAGCACCCGCGCACGGATTTGTGCGAAAACGCGTTTTAAGCATGCACATGCATCTTTTGGTAGACGCGGATGAAGTTTTCTGCAAAACCACAAGATGTGCATGCAAATGGTGCTTTTGGCAGAACGCGCACGTGGATTTCTACCAAACGACGTGCTAAGCATGCCGATGCTGCTCTTTTTAGCACCCGCGCACGGATTTGTGCGAAAACGCGTTTTAAGCATGCACATGCATCTTTTGGTAGACGCGGATGAAGTTTTCTGCAAAACCACAAGATGTGCATGCAAATGGTGCTTTTTCCAGAACGCGCACGTGGATTTCTACCAAACGACGTGCTAAGCATGCCGATGCTGCTCTTTTTAGCACCCGCGCACGGATTTGTGCGAAAACGCGTTTTAAGCATGCACATGCATCTTTTGGTAGACGCGGATGAAGTTTTCTGCAAAACCACAAGATGTGCATGCAAATGGTGCTTTTGGCAGAACGCGCACGTGGATTTCTACCAAACGACGTGCTAAGCATGCCGATGCTGCTCTTTTTAGCACCCGCGCACGCATTTGTGCGAAAACGCGTTTTATGCATGCACATGCATCTTTTGGTAGACGCGGATGAAGTTTTCTGCAAAACCACAAGATGTGCATGCAAATGGTGCTTTTGGCTGAACGCGCACGTGGATTTCTACCAAACGACGTGCTAAGCATGCCGATGCTGCTCTTTTTAGCACCCGCGCACGGATTTGGGCGAAAACGCGTTTTAAGCATGCACATGCATCTTTTCGTAGACGCGGATGAAGTTTTCTGCAAAACCACAAGATGTGCATGCAAATGGTGCTTTTGGCAGAACGCGCACGTGGATTTCCACCAAACGACGTGCTAAGCATGCCGATGCTGCTCTTTTTAGCACCCGCGCACGGATTTGTGCGAAAACGCGTTTTCAGCATGCACATGCATCTTTTGGTAGACGCGGATGAAGTTTTCTGCAAAACCAGAAGATGTGCATTTAAATGGTGCTTTTGGCAGAACGCGCACGTGGATTTCTACCAAATGACGTGCTAAGCATGCCGATGCTGCTCTTTTTAGCACCCGCGCACGGATTTGTGCGAAAACGCGTTTTAAGCATGCACATGCATCTTTTGGTAGACGCGGATGAAGTTTTCTGCAAAACCACAAGATGTGCATGCAAATGGTGCTTTTGGCAGAACGCGCACGTGGATTTCTACCAAACGACGGGCTAAGCATGCCGATGCTGCTCTTTTTAGCACCCGCGCACGGATTTGTGCGAAAACGCGTTTTAAGCATGCACATGCATCTTTTGGTAGACGCGGATGAAGTTTTCTGCAAAACCACAAGATGTGCATGCAAATGGTGCTTTTGGCAGAACGCGCACGTGGATTTCTACCAAACGACGTGCTAAGCATGCCGATGCTGCTCTTTTTAGCACCCGCGCACGCATTTGTGCGAAAACGCGTTTTAAGCATGCACATGCATCCTTTGGTAGACGCGGATGAAGTTTTCTGCAAAACCACAAGACGTGCATGCAAATGGTGCTTTTTGCAGAACGCGCACGTGGATTTCTACCAAACGACGTGCTAAGCATACCGATGCTACTCTTTTTAGCACCCGCGCACGCATTTGTGCGAAAACGCGTTTTAAGCATGCACATGCATCTTTTGGTAGACGCGGATGAAGTTTTCTGCAAAACCACAAGATGTGCATGCAAATGGTGCTTTTTGCAGAACGCGCACGTGGATTTCTACCAAACGACGTGCTAAGCATGCCGATGCTGCTCTTTTTAGCACCCGCGCACGGATTTGTGCGAAAACGCGTTTTAAGCATGCACATGCATCTTTTGGTAGACGCGGATAAAGTTTTCTGCAAAACCACAAGATGTGCATGCAAATGGTGCTTTTGGCAGAACGCGCACGTGGATTTCTACCAAACGACGTGCTAAGCATACCGATGCTACTCTTTTTAGCACCCGCGCACGCATTTGTGCGAAAACGCGTTTTAAGCATGCACATGCATCTTTTGGTAGACGCGGATGAAGTTTTCTGCAAAACCACAAGATGTGCATGCAAATGGTGCTTTTTGCAGAACGCGCACGTGGATTTCTACCAAACGACGTGCTAAGCATGCCGATGCTGCTCTTTTTAGCACCCGCGCACGGATTTGTGCGAAAACGCGTTTTAAGCATGCACATGCATCTTTTGGTAGACGCGGATGAAGTTTTCTGCAAAACCACAAGATGTGCATGCAAATGGTGCTTTTGGCAGAACGCGCACGTGGATTTCTACCAAACGACGTGCTAAGCATGCCGATGCTGCTCTTTTTAGCACCCCCGCACGGATTTGTGCGAAAACGCGTTTTAAGCATGCACATGCATCTTTTGGTAGACGCGGATGAAGTTTTCTGCAAAACCACAAGATGTGCATGCAAATGGTGCTTTTTCCAGAACGCGCACGTGGATTTCTACCAAACGACGTGCTAAGCATGCCGATGCTGCTCTTTTTAGCACCCGCGCACGGATTTGTGCGAAAACGCGTTTTAAGCATGCACATGCATCTTTTGGTAGACGCGGATGAAGTTTTCTGCAAAACCACAAGATGTGCATGCAAATGGTGCTTTTGGCAGAACGCGCACGTGGATTTCTACCAAACGACGTGCTAAGCATGCCGATGCTGCTCTTTTTAGCACCCGCGCACGGATTTGTGCGAAAACGCGTTTTAAGCATGCGCATGCATCTTTTGGTAGACGCGGATGAAGTTTTCTGCAAAACCACAAGATGTGCACGCAAATGGTGCTTTTTCCAGAACGCGCACGTGGATTTCTACCAAACGACGTGCTAAGCATGCCGATGCTGCTCTTTTTAGCACCCGCGCACGGATTTGTGCGAAAACGCGTTTTAAGCATGCACATGCATCTTTTGGTAGACGCGGATGAAGTTTTCTGCAAAACCACAAGATGTGCATGCAAATGGTGCTTTTGGCAGAACGCGCACGTGGATTTCTACCAAACGACGTGCTAAGCATGCCGATGCTGCTCTTTTTAGCACCCGCGCACGCATTTGTGCGAAAACGCGTTTTAAGCATGCACATGCATCTTTTGGTAGACGCGGATGAAGTTTTCTGCAGAACCACAAGATGTGCATGCAAATGGTGCTTTTGGCAGAACGCGCACGTGGATTTCTACCAAACGACGTGCTAAGCATGCCGATGCTGCTCTTTTTAGCACCCGCGCACGGATTTGTGCGAAAACGCGTTTTCAGCATGCACATGCATCTTTTGGTAGACGCGGATGAAGTTTTCTGCAAAACCAGAAGACTAGAAGCGTACGGTGAGGGGCTAGTTGGTATAGCATTACGAGATCCAAAAAAAAAAAAAACTGCGCAAAAAAAGGGACAAGACAAAGAGAGAACCACACGACACGGGCGCAGACTAACAACTGGTTTTAATGCACCATCGCCTCTTTCCCACCAACAACAGAACGCATGCGCACCGGCCACAAAGACAAATACAGCTATCAAGTGGTCAAGCCTAGAAACGCCAACTCCTTGCGGTACAAATGTATGGAAGCTTCGCTAACACATTTATCAGACCATAATCTCGCGATTTCAAAGGCTTCGATTATTTCGCGCTCTTTCTTATCCCTTGCGCGTTCGACAATCTTCGTCCTGCCGAAAAGTGGGGTACAAGCATTCCCGTCATGCCTGCAGGTCTTGCAATGCTTCGGAAGATGCTGTCCTCTAGAATCATCTAGGGAATTAGCGTGTTCTAACAATCTAATATTAATGCAGCGCCCTGTTTGCCCAACATACACGTTGCCACAACTCAGCGGAATCTCATAAATGACATTCGCTCTACAGGGCACAAACTTGTTCCTGTGGTTAGTGCAGCACTCAATTTTCTTTTTTCTATCAGGTCTAACTAAATTGCACAGACTAGACAGCTTATAAGGTGCCGAAAAGAGAACCTGAATGCCGAATTTACCCGCGACTCTCTTCAGGCCATGCGAGACCCTGTGGGCATAGGGCATAACTTCATACTTCCTCCTCTCCTGTGTGTCCACCCCACGAGGCTTTGAACTTAATCGGAAGGACTTCAACAGGGACTCGGCAACAGCCCGAAGAAGGGCCAGCGGAAAACCGGCCGACCGAAGGCGATCAGCTTGGGCATCAAAACTGGACTGAACCTTATGAGGGCAGGACTTCACCAACGAAGCCCTGAGGCACGTTGACGCAATCCCCCTCTTGACCAGCTTCGAATGGCTCGAGTTGAAGGGTAGAAGTGCTTTTTTCGACCTAGGCATGTAAGCCCAGCAGAGGTGGGCAGGGTCATTAAAAAATAATTTTAAGTCTAAGAATTGCAAGCCGCCATTTTCAGGAAGTTCAACAGTAAAATTAAAGCTGGCAAAAGCAGACTTGAAGGATGCTAAAACCTCCGATGCCACCTGTGTCAAGTCGTCGTTGTGGTCTAAATTTAAAAGAATCAAAAAATCATCAACGTACCGGAACACACGAATGATGCGGTCGTCAGAAAGTACCCGCGATAGCGAGCGGTCAAGATCGGCTAAAAGAAGATGTGCATGCAAATGGTGCTTTTGGCAGAACGCGCACGTGGATTTCTACCAAACGACGTGCTAAGCATGCCGATGCTGCTCTTTTTAGCACCCGCGCACGGATTTGTGCGAAAACGCGTTTTAAGCATGCACATGCATCTTTTGGTAGACGCGGATGAAGTTTTCTGCAAAACCACAAGATGTGCATGCAAATGGTGCTTTTGGCAGAACGCGCACGTGGATTTCTACCAAACGACGGGCTAAGCATGCCGATGCTGCTCTTTTTAGCACCCGCGCACGGATTTGTGCGAAAACGCGTTTTAAGCATGCACATGCATCTTTTGGTAGACGCGGATGAAGTTTTCTGCAAAACCACAAGATGTGCATGCAAATGGTGCTTTTGGCAGAACGCGCACGTGGATTTCTACCAAACGACGTGCTAAGCATGCCGATGCTGCTCTTTTTAGCACCCGCGCACGCATTTGTGCGAAAACGCGTTTTAAGCATGCACATGCATCTTTTGGTAGACGCGGATGAAGTTTTCTGCAAAACCACAAGATGTGCATGCAAATGGTGCTTTTGGCAGAACGCGCACGTGGATTTCTACCATACGACGTGCTAAGCATGCCGATGCTGCTCTTTTTAGCACCCGCGCACGCATTTGTGCGAAAACACGTTTTAAGCATGCACATGCATCTTTTGGTAGACGCGGATGAAGTTTTCTGCAAAACCAGAAGATGTGCATGCAAATGGTGCTTTTGGCAGAACGCGCACGTGGATTTCTACCAAACGACGTGCTAAGCATGCCGATGCTGCTCTTTTTAGCACCCGCGCACGGATTTGTGCGAAAACGCGTTTTAAGCATGCACATGCATCTTTTGGTAGACGCGGATGAAGTTTTCTGCAAAACCACAAGGTGTGCATGCAAATGGTGCTTTTGGCAGAACGCGCACGTGGATTTCTACCAAACGAAGTGCTAAGCATGCCGATGCTGCTCTTTTTAGCACCCGCGCACGCATTTGTGCGAAAACGCGTTTTAAGCATGCACATGCATCTTTTGGTAGACGCGGATGAAGTTTTCTGCAAAACCAGAAGATGTGCATGCAAATGGTGCTTTTGGCAGAACGCGCACGTGGATTTCTACCAAACGACGTGCTAAGCATGCCGATGCTGCTCTTTTTAGCACCCGCGCACGGATTTGTGCGAAAACGCGTTTTAAGCATGCACATGCATCTTTTGGTAGACGCGGATGAAGTTTTCTGCAAAACCACAAGGTGTGCATGCAAATGGTGCTTTTGGCAGAACGCGCACGTGGATTTCTACCAAACGACGTGCTAAGCATGCCGATGCTGCTCTTTTTAGCACCCGCGCACGGATTTGTGCGAAAACGCGTTTTAAGCATGCGCATGCATCTTTTGGTAGACGCGGATGAAGTTTTCTGCAAAACCACAAGATGTGCACGCAAATGGTGCTTTTTCCAGAACGCGCACGTGGATTTCTACCAAACGACGTGCTAAGCATGCCGATGCTGCTCTTTTTAGCACCCGCGCACGGATTTGTGCGAAAACGCGTTTTAAGCATGCACATGCATCTTTTGGTAGACGCGGATGAAGTTTTCTGCAAAACCACAAGATGTGCATGCAAATGGTGCTTTTGGCAGAACGCGCACGTGGATTTCTACCAAACGACGTGCTAAGCATGCCGATGCTGCTCTTTTTAGCACCCGCGCACGCATTTGTGCGAAAACGCGTTTTAAGCATGCACATGCATCTTTTGGTAGACGCGGATGAAGTTTTCTGCAGAACCACAAGATGTGCATGCAAATGGTGCTTTTGGCAGAACGCGCACGTGGATTTCTACCAAACGACGTGCTAAGCATGCCGATGCTGCTCTTTTTAGCACCCGCGCACGGATTTGTGCGAAAACGCGTTTTCAGCATGCACATGCATCTTTTGGTAGACGCGGATGAAGTTTTCTGCAAAACCAGAAGACTAGAAGCGTACGGTGAGGGGCTAGTTGGTATAGCATTACGAGATCCAAAAAAAAAAAAACTGCGCAAAAAAAGGGACAAGACAAAGAGAGAACCACACGACACGGGCGCAGACTAACAACTGGTTTTAATGCACCATCGCCTCTTTCCCACCAACAACAGAACGCATGCGCACCGGCCACAAAGACAAATACAGCTATCAAGTGGTCAAGCCTAGAAACGCCAACTCCTTGCGGTACAAATGTATGGAAGCTTCGCTAACACATTTATCAGACCATAATCTCGCGATTTCAAAGGCTTCGATTATTTCGCGCTCTTTCTTATCCCTTGCGCGTTCGACAATCTTCGTCCTGCCGAAAAGTGGGGTACAAGCATTCCCGTCATGCCTGCAGGTCTTGCAATGCTTCGGAAGATGCTGTCCTCTAGAATCATCTAGGGAATTAGCGTGTTCTAACAATCTAATATTAATGCAGCGCCCTGTTTGCCCAACATACACGTTGCCACAACTCAGCGGAATCTCATAAATGACATTCGCTCTACAGGGCACAAACTTGTTCCTGTGGTTAGTGCAGCACTCAATTTTCTTTTTTCTATCAGGTCTAACTAAATTGCACAGACTAGACAGCTTATAAGGTGCCGAAAAGAGAACCTGAATGCCGAATTTACCCGCGACTCTCTTCAGGCCATGCGAGACCCTGTGGGCATAGGGCATAACTTCATACTTCCTCCTCTCCTGTGTGTCCACCCCACGAGGCTTTGAACTTAATCGGAAGGACTTCAACAGGGACTCGGCAACAGCCCGAAGAAGGGCCAGCGGAAAACCGGCCGACCGAAGGCGATCAGCTTGGGCATCAAAACTGGACTGAACCTTATGAGGGCAGGAAATCACCAACGAAGCCCTGAGGCACGTTGACGCAATCCCCCTCTTGACCAGCTTCGAATGGCTCGAGTTGAAGGGTAGAAGTGCTTTTTTCGACCTAGGCATGTAAGCCCAGCAGAGGTGGGCAGGGTCATTAAAAAATAATTTTAAGTCTAAGAATTGCAAGCCGCCATTTTCAGGAAGTTCAACAGTAAAATTAAAGCTGGCAAAAGCAGACTTGAAGGATGCTAAAACCTCCGATGCCACCTGTGTCAAGTCGTCGTTGTGGTCTAAATTTAAAAGAATCAAAAAATCATCAACGTACCGGAACACACGAATGATGCGGTCGTCAGAAAGTACCCGCGATAGCGAGCGGTCAAGATCGGCTAAAAGAAGATGTGCATGCAAATGGTGCTTTTGGCAGAACGCGCACGTGGATTTCTACCAAACGACGTGCTAAGCATGCCGATGCTGCTCTTTTTAGCACCCGCGCACGGATTTGTGCGAAAACGCGTTTTAAGCATGCACATGCATCTTTTGGTAGACGCGGATGAAGTTTTCTGCAAAACCACAAGATGTGCATGCAAATGGTGCTTTTGGCAGAACGCGCACGTGGATTTCTACCAAACGACGGGCTAAGCATGCCGATGCTGCTCTTTTTAGCACCCGCGCACGGATTTGTGCGAAAACGCGTTTTAAGCATGCACATGCATCTTTTGGTAGACGCGGATGAAGTTTTCTGCAAAACCACAAGATGTGCATGCAAATGGTGCTTTTGGCAGAACGCGCACGTGGATTTCTACCAAACGACGTGCTAAGCATGCCGATGCTGCTCTTTTTAGCACCCGCGCACGCATTTGTGCGAAAACGCGTTTTAAGCATGCACATGCATCTTTTGGTAGACGCGGATGAAGTTTTCTGCAAAACCACAAGATGTGCATGCAAATGGTGCTTTTGGCAGAACGCGCACGTGGATTTCTACCATACGACGTGCTAAGCATGCCGATGCTGCTCTTTTTAGCACCCGCGCACGCATTTGTGCGAAAACACGTTTTAAGCATGCACATGCATCTTTTGGTAGACGCGGATGAAGTTTTCTGCAAAACCAGAAGATGTGCATGCAAATGGTGCTTTTGGCAGAACGCGCACGTGGATTTCTACCAAACGACGTGCTAAGCATGCCGATGCTGCTCTTTTTAGCACCCGCGCACGGATTTGTGCGAAAACGCGTTTTAAGCATGCACATGCATCTTTTGGTAGACGCGGATGAAGTTTTCTGCAAAACCACAAGGTGTGCATGCAAATGGTGCTTTTGGCAGAACGCGCACGTGGATTTCTACCAAACGACGTGCTAAGCATGCCGATGCTGCTCTTTTTAGCACCCGCGCACGCATTTGTGCGAAAACGCGTTTTAAGCATGCACATGCATCTTTTGGTAGACGCGGATGAAGTTTTCTGCAAAACCAGAAGATGTGCATGCAAATGGTGCTTTTGGCAGAACGCGCACGTGGATTTCTACCAAACGACGTGCTAAGCATGCCGATGCTGCTCTTTTTAGCACCCGCGCACGGATTTGTGCGAAAACGCGTTTTAAGCATGCACATGCATCTTTTGGTAGACGCGGATGAAGTTTTCTGCAAAACCACAAGATGTGCATGCAAATGGTGCTTTTTCCAGAACGCGCACGTGGATTTCTACCAAACGACGTGCTAAGCATGCCGATGCTGCTCTTTTTAGCACCCGCGCACGGATTTGTGCGAAAACGCGTTTTAAGCATGCACATGCATCTTTTGGTAGACGCGGATGAAGTTTTCTGCAAAATCACAAGATGTGCATGCAAATGGTGCTTTTGGCAGAACGCGCACGTGGATTTCTACCAAACGACGTGCTAAGCATGCCGATGCTGCTCTTTTTAGCACCCGCGCACGCATTTGTGCGAAAACGCGTTTTAAGCATGCACATGCATCTTTTGGTAGACGCAGATGAAGTTTTCTGCAAAACCACAAGATGTGCATGCAAATGGTGCTTTTGGCAGAACGCGCACTGTGGATTTCTACCAAACGACGTGCTAAGCATGCCGATGCTGCTCTTTTTAGCACCCGCGCACGGATTTGTGCGAAAACGCGTTTTAAGCATGCACATGCATCTTTTGGTAGACGCGGATGAAGTTTTCTGCAAAACCACAAGATGTGCATGCAAATGGTGCTTTTGGCTGAACGCGCACGTGGATTTCTACCAAACGACGTGCTAAGCATGCCGATGCTGCTCTTTTTAGCACCGGCGCACGGATTTGGGCGAAAACGCGTTTTAAGCATGCACATGCATCTTTTCGTAGACGCGGATGAAGTTTTCTGCAAAACCACAAGATGTGCATGCAAATAGTGCTTTTGGCAGAACGCGCACGTGGATTTCCACCAAACGACGTGCTAAGCATGCCGATGCTGCTCTTTTTAGCACCCGCCCACGGATTTGTGCGAAAACGCGTTTTCAGCATGCACATGTATCTTTTGGTAGACGCGGATGATGTTTTCTGCAAAACCAGAAGATGTGCATGCAAATGGTGCTTTTGGCAGAACGCGCACGTGGATTTCTACCAAACGACGTGCTAAGCATGCCGATGCTGCTCTTTTTAGCACCCGCGCACGGATTTGTGCGAAAACGCGTTTTAAGCATGCACATGCATCTTTTGGTAGACGCGGATGAAGTTTTCTGCAAAACCACAAGATGTGCATGCAAATGGTGCTTTTGGCAGAACGCGCACGTGGATTTCTACCAAACGACGGGCTAAGCATGCCGATGCTGCTCTTTTTAGCACCCGCGCACGGATTTGTGCGAAAACGCGTTTTAAGCATGCACATGCATCTTTTGGTAGACGCGGATGAAGTTTTCTGCAAAACCACAAGATGTGCATGCAAATGGTGCTTTTGGCAGAACGCGCACGTGGATTTCTACCAAACGACGTGCTAAGCATGCCGATGCTGCTCTTTTTAGCACCCGCGCACGCATTTGTGCGAAAACGCGTTTTAAGCATGCACATGCATCCTTTGGTTGACGCGGATGAAGTTTTCTGCAAAACCACAAGATGTGCATGTAAATGGTGCTTTTTGCAGAACGCGCACGTGGATTTCTACCAAACGACGTGCTAAGCATACCGATGCTACTCTTTTTAGCACCCGCGCACGCATTTGTGCGAAAACGCGTTTTAAGCATGCACATGCATCTTTTGGTAGACGCGGATGAAGTTTTCTGCAAAACCACAAGATGTGCATGCAAATGGTGCTTTTTGCAGAACGCGCACGTGGATTTCTACCAAACGACGTGCTAAGCATGCCGATGCTGCTCTTTTTAGCACCCGCGCACGGATTTGTGCGAAAACGCGTTTTCAGCATGCACATGCATCTTTTGGTAGACGCGGATGAAGTTTTCTGCAAAACCAGAAGACTAGAAGCGTACGGTGAGGGGCTAGTTGGTATAGCATTACGAGATCCAAAAAAAAAAAAAACTGCGCAAAAAAAGGGACAAGACAAAGAGAGAACCACACGACACGGGCGCAGACTAACAACTGGTTTTAATGCACCATCGCCTCTTTCCCACCAACAACAGAACGCATGCGCACCGGCCACAAAGACAAATACAGCTATCAAGTGGTCAAGCCTAGAAACGCCAACTCCTTGCGGTACAAATGTATGGAAGCTTCGCTAACACATTTATCAGACCATAATCTCGCGATTTCAAAGGCTTCGATTATTTCGCGCTCTTTCTTATCCCTTGCGCGTTCGACAATCTTCGTCCTGCCGAAAAGTGGGGTACAAGCATTCCCGTCATGCCTGCAGGTCTTGCAATGCTTCGGAAGATGCTGTCCTCTAGAATCATCTAGGGAATTAGCGTGTTCTAACAATCTAATATTAATGCAGCGCCCTGTTTGCCCAACATACACGTTGCCACAACTCAGCGGAATCTCATAAATGACATTCGCTCTACAGGGCACAAACTTGTTCCTGTGGTTAGTGCAGCACTCAATTTTCTTTTTTCTATCAGGTCTAACTAAATTGCACAGACTAGACAGCTTATAAGGTGCCGAAAAGAGAACCTGAATGCCGAATTTACCCGCGACTCTCTTCAGGCCATGCGAGACCCTGTGGGCATAGGGCATAACTTCATACTTCCTCCTCTCCTGTGTGTCCACCCCACGAGGCTTTGAACTTAATCGGAAGGACTTCAACAGGGACTCGGCAACAGCCCGAAGAAGGGCCAGCGGAAAACCGGCCGACCGAAGGCGATCAGCTTGGGCATCAAAACTGGACTGAACCTTATGAGGGCAGGAAATCACCAACGAAGCCCTGAGGCACGTTGACGCAATCCCCCTCTTGACCAGCTTCGAATGGCTCGAGTTGAAGGGTAGAAGTGCTTTTTTCGACCTAGGCATGTAAGCCCAGCAGAGGTGGGCAGGGTCATTAAAAAATAATTTTAAGTCTAAGAATTGCAAGCCGCCATTTTCAGGAAGTTCAACAGTAAAATTAAAGCTGGCAAAAGCAGACTTGAAGGATGCTAAAACCTCCGATGCCACCTGTGTCAAGTCGTCGTTGTGGTCTAAATTTAAAAGAATCAAAAAATCATCAACGTACCGGAACACACGAATGATGCGGTCGTCAGAAAGTACCCGCGATAGCGAGCGGTCAAGATCGGCTAAAAGAAGATGTGCATGCAAATGGTGCTTTTGGCAGAACGCGCACGTGGATTTCTACCAAACGACGTGCTAAGCATGCCGATGCTGCTCTTTTTAGCACCCGCGCACGGATTTGTGCGAAAACGCGTTTTAAGCATGCACATGCATCTTTTGGTAGACGCGGATGAAGTTTTCTGCAAAACCACAAGATGTGCATGCAAATGGTGCTTTTGGCAGAACGCGCACGTGGATTTCTACCAAACGACGGGCTAAGCATGCCGATGCTGCTCTTTTTAGCACCCGCGCACGGATTTGTGCGAAAACGCGTTTTAAGCATGCACATGCATCTTTTGGTAGACGCGGATGAAGTTTTCTGCAAAACCACAAGATGTGCATGCAAATGGTGCTTTTGGCAGAACGCGCACGTGGATTTCTACCAAACGACGTGCTAAGCATGCCGATGCTGCTCTTTTTAGCACCCGCGCACGCATTTGTGCGAAAACGCGTTTTAAGCATGCACATGCATCTTTTGGTAGACGCGGATGAAGTTTTCTGCAAAACCACAAGATGTGCATGCAAATGGTGCTTTTGGCAGAACGCGCACGTGGATTTCTACCATACGACGTGCTAAGCATGCCGATGCTGCTCTTTTTAGCACCCGCGCACGCATTTGTGCGAAAACACGTTTTAAGCATGCACATGCATCTTTTGGTAGACGCGGATGAAGTTTTCTGCAAAACCAGAAGATGTGCATGCAAATGGTGCTTTTGGCAGAACGCGCACGTGGATTTCTACCAAACGACGTGCTAAGCATGCCGATGCTGCTCTTTTTAGCACCCGCGCACGGATTTGTGCGAAAACGCGTTTTAAGCATGCACATGCATCTTTTGGTAGACGCGGATGAAGTTTTCTGCAAAACCACAAGGTGTGCATGCAAATGGTGCTTTTGGCAGAACGCGCACGTGGATTTCTACCAAACGACGTGCTAAGCATGCCGATGCTGCTCTTTTTAGCACCCGCGCACGCATTTGTGCGAAAACGCGTTTTAAGCATGCACATGCATCTTTTGGTAGACGCGGATGAAGTTTTCTGCAAAACCAGAAGATGTGCATGCAAATGGTGCTTTTGGCAGAACGCGCACGTGGATTTCTACCAAACGACGTGCTAAGCATGCCGATGCTGCTCTTTTTAGCACCCGCGCACGGATTTGTGCGAAAACGCGTTTTAAGCATGCACATGCATCTTTTGGTAGACGCGGATGAAGTTTTCTGCAAAACCACAAGATGTGCATGCAAATGGTGCTTTTTCCAGAACGCGCACGTGGATTTCTACCAAACGACGTGCTAAGCATGCCGATGCTGCTCTTTTTAGCACCCGCGCACGGATTTGTGCGAAAACGCGTTTTAAGCATGCACATGCATCTTTTGGTAGACGCGGATGAAGTTTTCTGCAAAATCACAAGATGTGCATGCAAATGGTGCTTTTGGCAGAACGCGCACGTGGATTTCTACCAAACGACGTGCTAAGCATGCCGATGCTGCTCTTTTTAGCACCCGCGCACGCATTTGTGCGAAAACGCGTTTTAAGCATGCACATGCATCTTTTGGTAGACGCAGATGAAGTTTTCTGCAAAACCACAAGATGTGCATGCAAATGGTGCTTTTGGCAGAACGCGCACTGTGGATTTCTACCAAACGACGTGCTAAGCATGCCGATGCTGCTCTTTTTAGCACCCGCGCACGGATTTGTGCGAAAACGCGTTTTAAGCATGCACATGCATCTTTTGGTAGACGCGGATGAAGTTTTCTGCAAAACCACAAGATGTGCATGCAAATGGTGCTTTTGGCTGAACGCGCACGTGGATTTCTACCAAACGACGTGCTAAGCATGCCGATGCTGCTCTTTTTAGCACCGGCGCACGGATTTGGGCGAAAACGCGTTTTAAGCATGCACATGCATCTTTTCGTAGACGCGGATGAAGTTTTCTGCAAAACCACAAGATGTGCATGCAAATAGTGCTTTTGGCAGAACGCGCACGTGGATTTCCACCAAACGACGTGCTAAGCATGCCGATGCTGCTCTTTTTAGCACCCGCCCACGGATTTGTGCGAAAACGCGTTTTCAGCATGCACATGTATCTTTTGGTAGACGCGGATGATGTTTTCTGCAAAACCAGAAGATGTGCATGCAAATGGTGCTTTTGGCAGAACGCGCACGTGGATTTCTACCAAACGACGTGCTAAGCATGCCGATGCTGCTCTTTTTAGCACCCGCGCACGGATTTGTGCGAAAACGCGTTTTAAGCATGCACATGCATCTTTTGGTAGACGCGGATGAAGTTTTCTGCAAAACCACAAGATGTGCATGCAAATGGTGCTTTTGGCAGAACGCGCACGTGGATTTCTACCAAACGACGGGCTAAGCATGCCGATGCTGCTCTTTTTAGCACCCGCGCACGGATTTGTGCGAAAACGCGTTTTAAGCATGCACATGCATCTTTTGGTAGACGCGGATGAAGTTTTCTGCAAAACCACAAGATGTGCATGCAAATGGTGCTTTTGGCAGAACGCGCACGTGGATTTCTACCAAACGACGTGCTAAGCATGCCGATGCTGCTCTTTTTAGCACCCGCGCACGCATTTGTGCGAAAACGCGTTTTAAGCATGCACATGCATCCTTTGGTTGACGCGGATGAAGTTTTCTGCAAAACCACAAGATGTGCATGTAAATGGTGCTTTTTGCAGAACGCGCACGTGGATTTCTACCAAACGACGTGCTAAGCATACCGATGCTACTCTTTTTAGCACCCGCGCACGCATTTGTGCGAAAACGCGTTTTAAGCATGCACATGCATCTTTTGGTAGACGCGGATGAAGTTTTCTGCAAAACCACAAGATGTGCATGCAAATGGTGCTTTTTGCAGAACGCGCACGTGGATTTCTACCAAACGACGTGCTAAGCATGCCGATGCTGCTCTTTTTAGCACCCGCGCACGGATTTGTGCGAAAACGCGTTTTAAGCATGCACATGCATCTTTTGGTAGACGCGGATAAAGTTTTCTGCAAAACCACAAGATGTGCATGCAAATGGTGCTTTTGGCAGAACGCGCACGTGGATTTCTACCAAACGACGTGCTAAGCATACCGATGCTACTCTTTTTAGCACCCGCGCACGCATTTGTGCGAAAACGCGTTTTAAGCATGCACATGCATCTTTTGGTAGACGCGGATGAAGTTTTCTGCAAAACCACAAGATGTGCATGCAAATGGTGTTTTTTGCAGAACGCGCACGTGGATTTCTACCAAACGACGTGCTAAGCATGCCGATGCTGCTCTTTTTAGCACCCGCGCACGGATTTGTGCGAAAACGCGTTTTAAGCATGCACATGCATCTTTTGGTAGACGCGGATGAAGTTTTCTGCAAAACCACAAGATGTGCATGCAAATGGTGCTTTTGGCAGAACGCGCACGTGGATTTCTACCAAACGACGTGCTAAGCATGCCGATGCTGCTCTTTTTAGCACCCCCGCACGGATTTGTGCGAAAACGCGTTTTAAGCATGCACATGCATCTTTTGGTAGACGCGGATGAATTTTCTGCAAAACCACAAGATGTGCATGCAAATGGTGCTTTTTCCAGAACGCGCACGTGGATTTCTACCAAACGACGTGCTAAGCATGCCGATGCTGCTCTTTTTAGCACCCGCGCACGGATTTGTGCGAAAACGCGTTTTAAGCATGCACATGCATCTTTTGGTAGACGCGGATGAAGTTTTCTGCAAAACCACAAGATGTGCATGCAAATGGTGCTTTTGGCAGAACGCGCACGTGGATTTCTACCAAACGACGTGCTAAGCATGCCGATGCTGCTCTTTTTAGCACCCGCGCACGGATTTGTGCGAAAACGCGTTTTAAGCATGCACATGCATCTTTTGGTAGACGCGGATGAAGTTTTCTGCAAAACCACAAGATGTGCATGCAAATGGTGCTTTTTCCAGAACGCGCACGTGGATTTCTACCAAACGACGTGCTAAGCATGCCGATGCTGCTCTTTTTAGCACCCGCGCACGGATTTGTGCGAAAACGCGTTTTAAGCATGCACATGCATCTTTTGGTAGACGCGGATGAAGTTTTCTGCAAAACCACAAGATGTGCATGCAAATGGTGCTTTTGGCAGAACGCGCACGTGGATTTCTACCAAACGACGTGCTAAGCATGCCGATGCTGCTCTTTTTAGCACCCGCGCACGCATTTGTGCGAAAACGCGTTTTAAGCATGCACATGCATCTTTTGGTAGACGCGGATGAAGTTTTCTGCAAAACCACAAGATGTGCATGCAAATGGTGCTTTTGGCAGAACGCGCACGTGGATTTCTACCAAACGACGTGCTAAGCATGCCGATGCTGCTCTTTTTAGCACCCGCGCACGCATTTGTGCGAAAACGCGTTTTAAGCATGCACATGCATCTTTTGGTAGACGCGGATGAAGTTTTCTGCAAAACCACAAGATGTGCATGCAAATGGTGCTTTTGGCAGAACGCGCACGTGGATTTCTACCAAACGACGTGCTAAGCATGCCGATGTTGCTCTTTTTAGCACCCGCGCACGGATTTGTGCGAAAACGCGTTTTCAGCATGCACATGCATCTTTTGGTAGACGCGGATGAAGTTTTCTGCAAAACCAGAATACTAGAAGCGTACGGTGAGGGGCTAGTTGGTATAGCATTACGAGATCCAAAAAAAAAAAAAACTGCGCAAAAAAAGGGACAAGACAAAGAGAGAACCACACGACACGGGCGCAGACTAACAACTGGTTTTAATGCACCATCGCCTCTTTCCCACCAACAACAGAACGCATGCGCACCGGCTACAAAGACAAATACAGCTATCAAGTGGTCAAGCCTAGAAACGCCAACTCCTTGCGGTACAAATGTATGGAAGCTTCGCTAACACATTTATCAGGCCATAATCTCGCGATTTCAAAGGCTTCGATTATTTCGCGCTCTTTCTTATCCCTTGCGCGTTCGACAATCTTAGTCCTGCCGAAAAGTGGGGTACAAGCATTCCCGTCATGCCTGCAGGTCTTGCAATGCTTCGGAAGATGCTGTCCTCTAGAATCATCTAGGGAATTAGCGTGTTATAACAATCTAATATTAATGCAGCGCCCTGTTTGCCCAACATACACGTTGCCACAACTCAGCGGAATCTCATAAATGACATTCACTCTACAGGGCACAAACTTGTTCCTGTGGTTAGTGCAGCACTCAATTTTCTTTTTTCTATCAGGTCTAACTAAATTGCACAGACTAGACAGCTTATAAGGTGCCGAAAAGAGAACCTGAATGTCGAATTTACCCGCGACTCTCTTCAGGCCATGCGAGACCCTGTGGGCATAGGGCATAACTTCATACTTCCTCCTCTCCTTTGTGTCCACCCCACGAGGCTTTGAACTTAATCGGAAGGACTTCAACAGGGACTCGGCAACAGCCCGAAGAAGGGCCAGCGGAAAACCGGCCGACCGAAGGCGATCAGCTTGGGCATCAAAACTGGACTGAACCTTATGAGGGCAGGACTTCACCAACGAAGCCCTGAGGCACGTTGACGCAATCCCCCTCTTGACCAGCTTCGAATGGCTCGAGTTGAAGGGTAGAAGTGCTTTTTTCGACCTAGGCATGTAAGCCCAGCAGAGGTGGGCAGGGTCATTAAAAAATAATTTTAAGTCTAAGAATTGCAAGCAGGAATTTTCAGGAAGTTCAACAGTAAAATTAAAGCTGGCAAAAGCAGACTTGAAGGATGCTAAAACCTCCGATGCCACCTGTGTCAAGTCGTCGTTGTGGTCTAAATTTAAAAGAATCAAAAAATCATCAACGTACCGGAACACACGAATGATGCGGTCGTCAGAAAGTACCCGCGATAGCGAGCGGTCAAGATCGGCTAAAAGAAGATGTGCATGCAAATGGTGCTTTTGGCAGAACGCGCACGTGGATTTCTACCAAACGACGTGCTAAGCATGCCGATGCTGCTCTTTTTAGCACCCGCGCACGGATTTGTGCGAAAAGGCGTTTTAAGCATGCACATGCATCTTTTGGTAGACGCGGATGAAGTTTTCTGCAAAACCACAAGATGTGCATGCAAATGGTGCTTTTGGCAGAACGCGCACGTGTATTTCTACCAAACGACGGGCTAAGCATGCCGATGCTGCTCTTTTAGCACCCGCGCACGGATTTGTGCGAAAACGCGTTTTAAGCATGCACATGCATCTTTTGGTAGACGCGGATGAAGTTTTCTACAAAACCACAAGATGTGCATGCAAATGGTGCTTTTGGCAGAACGCGCACGTGGATTTCTACCAAACGACGTGCTAAGCATGCCGATGCTGCTCTTTTTAGCACCCGCGCACGGATTTGTGCGAAAACGCGTTTTAAGCATGCACATGCATCTTTTGGTAGACGCGGATGAAGTTTTCTGCAAAACCACAAGATGAGCATGCAAATGGTGCTTTTGGCAGAACGCGCACGTGGATTTCTACCAAACGACGTGCTAAGCATGCCGATGCTGCTCTTTTTAGCACCCGCGCACGGATTTGTGCGAAAACGCGTTTTAAGCATGCACATGCATCTTTTGGTAGACGCGGATGAAGTTTTCTGCAAATCCACAAGATGTGCATGAAAATGGTGCTTTTGGCAGAACGCGCACGTGGATTTCTACCAAACGACGTGCTAAGCATGCCGATGCTGCTCTTTTTAGCACCCGCGCACGCATTTGTGCGAAAACGCGTTTTAAGCATGCACATGCATGTTTTGGTAGACGCGGATGAAGTTTTCTGCAAAACCACAAGATGTGCATGCAAATGGTGCTTTTGGCAGAACGCGCACGTGGATTTCTACCAAACGACGTGCTAAGCATGCCGATGCTGCTCTTTTTAGCACCCGCGCACGGATTTGTGCGAAAACGCGTTTTAAGCATGCACATGCATCTTTTGGTAGACGCGGATGAAGTTTTCTGCAAAACCACAAGATGTGCATGCAAATGGTGCTTTTGGCAGAACGCGCACGTGGATTTCTACCAAACGACGTGCTAAGCATGCCGATGCTGCTCTTTTTAGCACCCGCGCACGGATTTGTGCGAAAACGCGTTTTAAGCATGCACATGCATCTTTTAGTAGACGCGGATGAAGTTTTCTGCAAAACCACAAGATGTGCATGCAAATGGTGCTTTTGGCAGAACGCGCACGTGGATTTCTACCAAACGACGTGCTAAGCATGCCGATGCTGCTCTTTTTAGCACCCGCGCACGCATTTGTGCGAAAACGCGTTTTAAGCATGCACATGCATCTTTTGGTAGACGCGGGTGAAGTTTTCTGCAAAACCACAAGATGTGCATGCAAATGGTGCTTTTGGCAGAACGCGCACGTGGATTTCTACGAAACGACGTGCTACGCATGCCGATGCTGCTCTTTTTAGCACCCGCGCACGGATTTGTGCGAAAACGCGTTTTAAGCATGCACATGCATCTTTTGGTATACGCGGATGAAGTTTTCTGCAAAACCACAAGATCTGCATGCAAATGGTGCTTTTGGCAGAACGCGCACGTGGATTTCTACCAAACGACGTGCTAAGCATGCCGATGCTGCTCTTTTTAGCACCCGCGCACGCATTTGTGCGAAAACGCGTTTTAAGCATGCACATGCATCTTTTGGTAGACGCGGATGAAGTTTTCTGCAAAACCACAAGATGTGCGTGCAAATGGTGCTTTTGGCAGAACGCGCACGTGTATTTCTACCAAACGACGTGCTAAGCATGCCGATGCTGCTCTTTTTAGCACCCGCGCACGGATTTGTGCGAAAACGCGTTTTAAGCATGCACATGCATCTTTTGGTAGACGCGGATGAAGTTTTCTGCAAAACCACAAGATGTGCATGCAAATGGTGCTTTTGGCAGAACGCGCACGTGGATTTCTACCAAACGACGTGCTAAGCATGCCGATGCTGCTCTTTTTAGCACCCGCGCACGGATTTGTGCGAAAACGCGTTTTAAGCATGCACATGCATCTTTTGGTAGACGCGGATGAAGTTTTCTGCAAAACCACAAGATGAGCATGCAAATGGTGCTTTTGGCAGAACGCGCACGTGGATTTCTACCAAACGACGTGCTAAGCATGCCGATGCTGCTCTTTTTAGCACCCGCGCACGGATTTGTGCGAAAACGCGTTTTAAGCATGCACATGCATCTTTTGGTAGACGCGGATGAAGTTTTCTGCAAAACCACAAGATGTGCATGCAAATGGTGCTTTTGGCAGAACGCGCACGTGGATTTCTACCAAACGACGTGCTAAGCATGCCGATGCTGCTCTTTTTAGCACCCGCGCACGCATTTGTGCGAAAACGCGTTTTAAGCATGCACATGCATCTTTTGGTAGACGCGGATGAAGTTTTCTGCAAAACCACAAGATGTGCATGCAAATGGTGCTTTTGGCAGAACGCGCACGTGGATTTCTACCAAACGACGTGCTAAGCATGCCGATGCTGCTCTTTTTAGCACCCGCGCACGGATTTGTGCGAAAACGCGTTTTAAGCATGCACATGCATCTTTTGGTAGACGCGGATGAAGTTTTCTGCAAAACCACAAGATGAGCATGCAAATGGTGCTTTTGGCAGAACGCGCACGTGGATTTCTACCAAACGACGTGCTAAGCATGCCGATGCTGCTCTTTTTAGCACCCGCGCACGGATTTGTGCGAAAACGCGTTTTAAGCATGCACATGCATCTTTTGGTAGACGCGGATGAAGTTTTCTGCAAAACCACAAGATGTGCATGAAAATGGTGCTTTTGGCAGAACGCGCACGTGGATTTCTACCAAACGACGTGCTAAGCATGCCGATGCTGCTCTTTTTAGCACCCGCGCACGCATTTGTGCGAACACGCGTTTTAAGCATGCACATGCATGTTTTGGTAGACGCGGATGAAGTTTTCTGCAAAACCACAAGATGTGCATGCAAATGGTGCTTTTGGCAGAACGCGCACGTGGATTTCTACCAAACGACGTGCTAAGCATGCCGATGCTGCTCTTTTTAGCACCCGCGCACGCATTTGTGCGAAAACGCGTTTTAAGCATGCACATGCATCTTTTGGTAGACGCGGATGAAGTTTTCTGCAAAACCACAAGATGTGCGTGCAAATGGTGCTTTTGGCAGAACGCGCACGTGTATTTCTACCAAACGACGTGCTAAGCATGCCGATGCTGCTCTTTTTAGCACCCGCGCACGGATTTGTGCGAAAACGCGTTTTAAGCATGCACATGCATCTTTTGGTAGACGCGGATGAAGTTTTCTGCAAAACCACAAGATGTGCATGCAAATGGTGCTTTTGGCAGAACGCGCACGTGGATTTCTACCAAACGACGTGCTAAGCATGCCGATGCTGCTCTTTTTAGCACCCGCGCCCGGATTTGTGCGAAAACGCGTTTTAAGCATGCACATGCATCTTTTGGTAGACGCGGATGAAGTTTTCTGCAAAACCACAAGATGAGCATGCAAATGGTGCTTTTGGCAGAACGCGCACGTGGATTTCTACCAAACGACGTGCTAAGCATGCCGATGCTGCTCTTTTTAGCACCCGCGCACGGATTTGTGCGAAAACGCGTTTTAAGCATGCACATGCATCTTTTGGTAGACGCGGATGAAGTTTTCTGCAAAACCACAAGATGTGCATGCAAATGGTGCTTTTGGCAGAACGCGCACGTGGATTTCTACCAAACGACGTGCTAAGCATGCCGATGCTGCTCTTTTTAGCACCCGTGCACGCATTTGTGCGAAAACGCGTTTTAAGCATGCACATGCATCTTTTGGTAGACGCGGATGAAGTTTTCTGCAAAACCACAAGATGTGCATGCAAATGGTGCTTTTGGCAGAACGCGCACGTGGATTTCTACCAAACGACGTGCTAAGCATGCCGATGCTGCTCTTTTTAGCACCCGCGCACGGATTTGTGCGAAAACGCGTTTTAAGCATGCACATGCATCTTTTGGTAGACGCGGATGAAGTTTTCTGCAAAACCACAAGATGTGC
Organism: Dermacentor andersoni; assembly: GCF_023375885.2. Classification (NCBI taxonomy): domain Eukaryota; kingdom Metazoa; phylum Arthropoda; class Arachnida; order Ixodida; family Ixodidae; genus Dermacentor; species Dermacentor andersoni. The sequence continues at coordinate 54,019 of NW_027314772.1, forward strand.
ATGCAAATGGTGCTTTTGGCAGAACGCGCACGTGGATTTCTACCAAACGACGTGCTAAGCATGCCGATGCTGCTCTTTTTAGCACCCGCGCACGGATTTGTGCGAAAACGCGTTTTAAGCATGCACATGCATCTTTTGGTAGACGCGGATGAAGTTTTCTGCAAAACCACAAGATGAGCATGCAAATGGTGCTTTTGGCAGAACGCGCACGTGGATTTCTACCAAACGACGTGCTAAGCATGCCGATGCTGCTCTTTTTAGCACCCGCGCACGGATTTGTGCGAAAACGCGTTTTAAGCATGCACATGCATCTTTTGGTAGACGCGGATGAAGTTTTCTGCAAAACCACAAGATGTGCATGAAAATGGTGCTTTTGGCAGAACGCGCACGTGGATTTCTACCAAACGACGTGCTAAGCATGCCGATGCTGCTCTTTTTAGCACCCGCGCACGCATTTGTGCGAAAACGCGTTTTAAGCATGCACATGCATGTTTTGGTAGACGCGGATGAAGTTTTCTGCAAAACCACAAGATGTGCATGCAAATGGTGCTTTTGGCAGAACGCGCACGTGGATTTCTACCAAACGACGTGCTAAGCATGCCGATGCTGCTCTTTTTAGCACCCGCGCACGGATTTGTGCGAAAACGCGTTTTAAGCATGCACATGCATCTTTTGGTAGACGCGGATGAAGTTTTCTGCAAAACCACAAGATGTGCATGCAAATGGTGCTTTTGGCAGAACGCGCACGTGGATTTCTACCAAACGACGTGCTAAGCATGCCGATGCTGCTCTTTTTAGCACCCGCGCACGGATTTGTGCGAAAACGCGTTTTAAGCATGCACATGCATCTTTTAGTAGACGCGGATGAAGTTTTCTGCAAAACCACAAGATGTGCATGCAAATGGTGCTTTTGGCAGAACGCGCACGTGGATTTCTACCAAACGACGTGCTAAGCATGCCGATGCTGCTCTTTTTAGCACCCGCGCACGCATTTGTGCGAAAACGCGTTTTAAGCATGCACATGCATCTTTTGGTAGACGCGGATGAAGTTTTCTGCAAAACCACAAGATGTGCATGCAAATGGTGCTTTTGGCAGAACGCGCACGTGGATTTCTACGAAACGACGTGCTAAGCATGCCGATGCTGCTCTTTTTAGCACCCGCGCACGGATTTGTGCGAAAACGCGTTTTAAGCATGCACATGCATCTTTTGGTATACGCGGATGAAGTTTTCTGCAAAACCACAAGATCTGCATGCAAATGGTGCTTTTGGCAGAACGCGCACGTGGATTTCTACCAAACGACGTGCTAAGCATGCCGATGGTGCTCTTTTTAGCACCCGCGCACGCATTTGTGCGAAAACGCGTTTTAAGCATGCACATGCATCTTTTGGTAGACGCGGATGAAGTTTTCTGCAAAACCACAAGATGTGCGTGCAAATGGTGCTTTTGGCAGAACGCGCACGTGTATTTCTACCAAACGACGTGCTAAGCATGCCGATGCTGCTCTTTTTAGCACCCGCGCACGGATTTGTGCGAAAACGCGTTTTAAGCATGCACATGCATCTTTTGGTAGACGCGGATGAAGTTTTCTGCAAAACCACAAGATGTGCATGCAAATGGTGCTTTTGGCAGAACGCGCACGTGGATTTCTACCAAACGACGTGCTAAGCATGCCGATGCTGCTCTTTTTAGCACCCGCGCACGGATTTGTGCGAAAACGCGTTTTAAGCATGCACATGCATCTTTTGGTAGACGCGGATGAAGTTTTCTGCAAAACCACAAGATGAGCATGCAAATGGTGCTTTTGGCAGAACGCGCACGTGGATTTCTACCAAACGACGTGCTAAGCATGCCGATGCTGCTCTTTTTAGCACCCGCGCACGGATTTGTGCGAAAACGCGTTTTAAGCATGCACATGCATCTTTTGGTAGACGCGGATGAAGTTTTCTGCAAAACCACAAGATGTGCATGCAAATGGTGCTTTTGGCAGAACGCGCACGTGGATTTCTACCAAACGACGTGCTAAGCATGCCGATGCTGCTCTTTTTAGCACCCGCGCACGCATTTGTGCGAAAACGCGTTTTAAGCATGCACATGCATCTTTTGGTAGACGCGGATGAAGTTTTCTGCAAAACCACAAGATGTGCATGCAAATGGTGCTTTTGGCAGAACGCGCACGTGGATTTCTACCAAACGACGTGCTAAGCATGCCGATGCTGCTCTTTTTAGCACCCGCGCACGGATTTGTGCGAAAACGCGTTTTAAGCATGCACATGCATCTTTTGGTAGACGCGGATGAAGTTTTCTGCAAAACCACAAGATGAGCATGCAAATGGTGCTTTTGGCAGAACGCGCACGTGGATTTCTACCAAACGACGTGCTAAGCATGCCGATGCTGCTCTTTTTAGCACCCGCGCACGGATTTGTGCGAAAACGCGTTTTAAGCATGCACATGCATCTTTTGGTAGACGCGGATGAAGTTTTCTGCAAAACCACAAGATGTGCATGAAAATGGTGCTTTTGGCAGAACGCGCACGTGGATTTCTACCAAACGACGTGCTAAGCATGCCGATGCTGCTCTTTTTAGCACCCGCGCACGCATTTGTGCGAACACGCGTTTTAAGCATGCACATGCATGTTTTGGTAGACGCGGATGAAGTTTTCTGCAAAACCACAAGATGTGCATGCAAATGGTGCTTTTGGCAGAACGCGCACGTGGATTTCTACCAAACGACGTGCTAAGCATGCCGATGCTGCTCTTTTTAGCACCCGCGCACGCATTTGTGCGAAAACGCGTTTTAAGCATGCACATGCATCTTTTGGTAGACGCGGATGAAGTTTTCTGCAAAACCACAAGATGTGCGTGCAAATGGTGCTTTTGGCAGAACGCGCACGTGTATTTCTACCAAACGACGTGCTAAGCATGCCGATGCTGCTCTTTTTAGCACCCGCGCACGGATTTGTGCGAAAACGCGTTTTAAGCATGCACATGCATCTTTTGGTAGACGCGGATGAAGTTTTCTGCAAAACCACAAGATGTGCATGCAAATGGTGCTTTTGGCAGAACGCGCACGTGGATTTCTACCAAACGACGTGCTAAGCATGCCGATGCTGCTCTTTTTAGCACCCGCGCACGGATTTGTGCGAAAACGCGTTTTAAGCATGCACATGCATCTTTTGGTAGACGCGGATGAAGTTTTCTGCAAAACCACAAGATGAGCATGCAAATGGTGCTTTTGGCAGAACGCGCACGTGGATTTCTACCAAACGACGTGCTAAGCATGCCGATGCTGCTCTTTTTAGCACCCGCGCACGGATTTGTGCGAAAACGCGTTTTAAGCATGCACATGCATCTTTTGGTAGACGCGGATGAAGTTTTCTGCAAAACCACAAGATGTGCATGCAAATGGTGCTTTTGGCAGAACGCGCACGTGGATTTCTACCAAACGACGTGCTAAGCATGCCGATGCTGCTCTTTTTAGCACCCGTGCACGCATTTGTGCGAAAACGCGTTTTAAGCATGCACATGCATCTTTTGGTAGACGCGGATGAAGTTTTCTGCAAAACCACAAGATGTGCATGCAAATGGTGCTTTTGGCAGAACGCGCACGTGGATTTCTACCAAACGACGTGCTAAGCATGCCGATGCTGCTCTTTTTAGCACCCGCGCACGGATTTGTGCGAAAACGCGTTTTAAGCATGCACATGCATCTTTTGGTAGACGCGGATGAAGTTTTCTGCAAAACCACAAGATGTGCATGCAAATGGTGCTTTTGGCAGAACGCGCACGTGGATTTCTACCAAACGACGTGCTAAGCATGCCGATGCTGCTCTTTTTAGCACCCGCGCACGGATTTGTGCGAAAACGCGTTTTAAGCATGCACATGCATCTTTTGGTAGACGCGGATGAAGTTTTCTGCAAAACCACAAGATGTGCATGCAAATGGTGCTTTTGGCAGAACGCGCACGTGGATTTCTACCAAACGACGTGCTAAGCATGCCGATGCTGCTCTTTTTAGCACCCGCGCACGGATTTGTGCGAAAACGCGTTTTAAGCATGCACATGCATCTTTTGGTAGACGCGGATGAAGTTTTCTGCAAAACCACAAGATGTGCATGCAAATGGTGCTTTTGGCAGAACGCGCACGTGGATTTCTACCAAACGACGTGCTAAGCATGCCGATGCTGCTCTTTTTAGCACCCGCGCACGGATTTGTGCGAAAACGCGTTTTAAGCATGCACATGCATCTTTTGGTAGACGCGGATGAAGTTTTCTGCAAAACCACAAGATGTGCATGCAAATGGTGCTTTTGGCAGAACGCGCACGTGGATTTCTACCAAACGACGTGCTAAGCATGCCGATGCTGCTCTTTTTAGCACCCGCGCACGCATTTGTGCGAAAACGCGTTTTAAGCATGCACATGCATCTTTTGGTAGACGTGGATGAAGTTTTCTGCAAAACCACAAGATGTGCATGCAAATGGTGCTTTTGGCAGAACGCGCACGTGGATTTCTACCAAACGACGTGCTAAGCATGCCGATGCTGCTCTTTTTAGCACCCGCGCACGGATTTGTGCGAAAACGCGTTTTAAGCATGCACATGCATCTTTTGGTAGACGCGGATGAAGTTTTCTGCAAAACCACAAGATGTGCATGCAAATGGTGCTTTTGGCAGAACGCGCACGTGGATTTCTACCAAACGACGTGCTAAGCATGCCGATGCTGCTCTTTTTAGCACCCGCGCACGGATTTGTGCGAAAACGCGTTTTAAGCATGCACATGCATCTTTTGGTAGACGCGGATGAAGTTTTCTGCAAAACCACAAGATGTGCATGAAAATGGTGCTTTTGGCAGAACGCGCACGTGGATTTCTACCAAACGACGTGCTAAGCATGCCGATGCTGCTCTTTTTAGCACCCGCGCACGCATTTGTGCGAAAACGCGTTTTAAGCATGCACATGCATGTTTTGGTAGACGCGGATGAAGTGTTCTGCAAAACCACAAGATGTGCATGCAAATGGTGCTTTTGGCAGAACGCGCACGTGGATTTCTACCAAACGACGTGCTAAGCATGCCGATGCTGCTCTTTTTAGCACCCGCGCACGGATTTGTGCGAAAACGCGTTTTAAGCATGCACATGCATCTTTTGGTAGACGCGGATGAAGTTTTCTGCAAAACCACAAGATGTGCATGCAAATGGTGCTTTTGGCAGAACGCGCACGTGGATTTCTACCAAACGACGTGCTAAGCATGCCGATGCTGCTCTTTTTAGCACCCGCGCACGGATTTGTGCGAAAACGCGTTTTAAGCATGCACATGCATCTTTTAGTAGACGCGGATGAAGTTTTCTGCAAAACCACAAGATGTGCATGCAAATGGTGCTTTTGGCAGAACGCGCACGTGGATTTCTACCAAACGACGTGCTAAGCATGCCGATGCTGCTCTTTTTAGCACCCGCGCACGCATTTGTGCGAAAACGCGTTTTAAGCATGCACATGCATCTTTTGGTAGACGCGGATGAAGTTTTCTGCAAAACCACAAGATGTGCATGCAAATGGTGCTTTTGGCAGAACGCGCACGTGGATTTCTACCAAACGACGTGCTAAGCATGCCGATGCTGCTCTTTTTAGCACCCGCGCACGGATTTGTGCGAAAACGCGTTTTAAGCATGCACATGCATCCTTTGGTATACGCGGATGAAGTTTTCTGCAAAACCACAAGATCTGCATGCAAATGGTGCTTTTGGCAGAACGCGCACGTGGATTTCTACCAAACGACGTGCTAAGCATGCCGATGCTGCTCTTTTTAGCACCCGCGCACGCATTTGTGCGAAAACGCGTTTTAAGCATGCACATGCATCTTTTGGTAGACGCGGATGAAGTTTTCTGCAAAACCACAAGATGTGCGTGCAAATGGTGCTTTTGGCAGAACGCGCACGTGTATTTCTACCAAACGACGTGCTAAGCATGCCGATGCTGCTCTTTTTAGCACCCGCGCACGGATTTGTGCGAAAACGCGTTTTAAGCATGCACATGCATCTTTTGGTAGACGCGGATGAAGTTTTCTGCAAAACCACAAGATGTGCATGCAAATGGTGCTTTTGGCAGAACGCGCACGTGGATTTCTACCAAACGACGTGCTAAGCATGCCGATGCTGCTCTTTTTAGCACCCGCGCACGCATTTGTGCGAAAACGCGTTTTAAGCATGCACATGCATCTTTTGGTAGACGCGGATGAAGTTTTCTGCAAAACCACAAGATGTGCATGCAAATGGTGCTTTTGGCAGAACGCGCACGTGGATTTCTACCAAACGACGTGCTAAGCATGCCGATGCTGCTCTTTTTAGCACCCGCGCACGGATTTGTGCGAAAACGCGTTTTAAGCATGCACATGCATCCTTTGGTATACGCGGATGAAGTTTTCTGCAAAACCACAAGATCTGCATGCAAATGGTGCTTTTGGCAGAACGCGCACGTGGATTTCTACCAAACGACGTGCTAAGCATGCCGATGCTGCTCTTTTTAGCACCCGCGCACGCATTTGTGCGAAAACGCGTTTTAAGCATGCACATGCATCTTTTGGTAGACGCGGATGAAGTTTTCTGCAAAACCACAAGATGTGCGTGCAAATGGTGCTTTTGGCAGAACGCGCACGTGTATTTCTACCAAACGACGTGCTAAGCATGCCGATGCTGCTCTTTTTAGCACCCGCGCACGGATTTGTGCGAAAACGCGTTTTAAGCATGCACATGCATCTTTTGGTAGACGCGGATGAAGTTTTCTGCAAAACCACAAGATGTGCATGCAAATGGTGCTTTTGGCAGAACGCGCACGTGGATTTCTACCAAACGACGTGCTAAGCATGCCGATGCTGCTCTTTTTAGCACCCGCGCACGGATTTGTCCGAAAACGCGTTTTAAGCATGCACATGCATCTTTTGGTAGACGCGGATGAAGTTTTCTGCAAAACCACAAGATGAGCATGCAAATGGTGCTTTTGGCAGAACGCGCACGTGGATTTCTACCAAACGACGTGCTAAGCATGCCGATGCTGCTCTTTTTAGCACCCGCGCACGGATTTGTGCGAAAACGCGTTTTAAGCATGCACATGCATCTTTTGGTAGACGCGGATGAAGTTTTCTGCAAAACCACAAGATGTGCATGCAAATGGTGCTTTTGGCAGAACGCGCACGTGGATTTCTACCAAACGACGTGCTAAGCATGCCGATGCTGCTCTTTTTAGCACCCGCGCACGCATTTGTGCGAAAACGCGTTTTAAGCATGCACATGCATCTTTTGGTAGACGCGGATGAAGTTTTCTGCAAAACCACAAGATGTGCATGCAAATGGTGCTTTTGGCAGAACGCGCACGTGGATTTCTACCAAACGACGTGCTAAGCATGCCGATGCTGCTCTTTTTAGCACCCGCGCACGGATTTGTGCGAAAACGCGTTTTAAGCATGCACATGCATCGTTTGGTAGACGCGGATGAAGTTTTCTGCAAAACCACAAGATGAGCATGCAAATGGTGCTTTTGGCAGAACGCGCACGTGGATTTCTACCAAACGACGTGCTAAGCATGCCGATGCTGCTCTTTTTAGCACCCGCGCACGGATTTGTGCGAAAACGCGTTTTAAGCATGCACATGCATCTTTTGGTAGACGCGGATGAAGTTTTCTGCAAAACCACAAGATGTGCATGCAAATGGTGCTTTTGGCAGAACGCGCACGTGGATTTCTACCAAACGACGTGCTAAGCATGCCGATGCTGCTCTTTTTAGCACCCGCGCACGCATTTGTGCGAAAACGCGTTTTAAGCATGCACATGCATCTTTTGGTAGACGCGGATGAAGTTTTCTGCAAAACCACAAGATGTGCATGCAAATGGTGCTTTTGGCAGAACGCGCACGTGGATTTCTACCAAACGACGTGCTAAGCATGCCGATGCTGCTCTTTTTAGCACCCGCGCACGGATTTGTGCGAAAACGCGTTTTAAGCATGCACATGCATCTTTTGGTAGACGCGGATGAAGTTTTCTGCAAAACCACAAGATGTGCATGCAAATGGTGCTTTTGGCAGAACGCGCACGTGGATTTCTACCAAACGACGTGCTAAGCATGCCGATGCTGCTCTTTTTAGCACCCGCGCACGCATTTGTGCGAAAACGCGTTTTAAGCATGCACATGCATCTTTTGGTAGACGTGGATGAAGTTTTCGGCAAAACCACAAGATGTGCATGCAAATGGTGCTTGTGGCAGAACGCGCACGTGGATTTCTACCAAACGACGTGCTAAGCATGCCGATGCTGCTCTTTTTAGCACCCGCGCACGGATTTGTGCGAAAACGCGTTTTAAGCATGCACATGCATCTTTTGGTAGACGCGGATGAAGTTTTCTGCAAAACCACAAGATGTGCATGCAAATGGTGCTTTTGGCAGAACGCGCACGTGGATTTCTACCAAACGACGTGCTAAGCATGCCGATGCTGCTCTTTTTAGCACCCGCGCACGGATTTGTGCGAAAACGCGTTTTAAGCATGCACATGCATCTTTTGGTAGACGCGGATGAAGTTTTCTGCAAAACCACAAGATGTGCATGCAAATAGTGCTTCTGGCAGAACGCGCACGTGGATTTCTACCAAACGACGTGCTAAGCATGCCGATGCTGCTCTTTTTAGCACCCGCGCACGCATTTGTGCGAAAACGCGTTTTAAGCATGCACATGCATCTTTTGGTAGACGCGGATGAAGTTTTCTGCAAAACCACAAGATGTGCATGCAAATGGTGCTTTTGGCAGAACGCGCACGTGGATTTCTACCAAACGACGTGCTAAGCATGCCGATGCTGCTCTTTTTAGCACCCGCGCACGGAATTGTGCGAAAACGCGTTTTAAGCATGCACATGCATCTTTTGGTAGACGCGGATGAAGTTTTCTGCAAAACCACAAGATGTGCATGCAAATGGTGCTTTTGGCAGAACGCGCACGTGGATTTCTACCAAACGACGTGCTAAGCATGCCGATGCTGCTCTTTTTAGCACCCGCGCACGCATTTGTGCGAAAACGCGTTTTAAGCTTGCACATGCATCTTTTGGTAGACGCGGATGAAGTTTTCGGCAAAACCACAAGATGTGCGTGCAAATGGTGCTTTTGGCAGAACGCGCACGTGGATTTCTACCAAACGACGTGCTAAGCATGCCGATGCTGCTCTTTTTAGCACCCGTGCACGCATTTGTGCGAAAACGCGTTTTAAGCATGCACATGCATCTTTTGGTAGACGCGGATGAAGTTTTCTGCAAAACCACAAGATGTGCATGCAAATGGTGCTTTTGGCAGAACGCGCACGTGGATTTCTACCAAACGACGTGCTAAGCATGCCGATGCTGCTCTTTTTAGCACCCGCGCACGGATTTGTGCGAAAACGCGTTTTAAGCATGCACATGCATCTTTTGGTAGACGCGGATGAAGTTTTCTGCAAAACCACAAGATGTGCATGCAAATGGTGCTTTTGGCAGAACGCGCACGTGGATTTCTACCAAACGACGTGCTAAGCATGCCGATGCTGCTCTTTTTAGCACCCGCGCACGGATTTGTGCGAAAACGCGTTTTAAGCATGCACATGCATCTTTTGGTAGACGCGGATGAAGTTTTCTGCAAAACCACAAGATGTGCATGCAAATGGTGCTTTTGGCAGAACGCGCACGTGGATTTCTACCAAACGACGTGCTAAGCATGCCGATGCTGCTCTTTTTAGCACCCGCGCACGCATTTGTGCGAAAACGCGTTTTAAGCATGCACATGCATCTTTTGGTAGACGCGGATGAAGTTTTCTGCAAAACCACAAGATGTGCATGCAAATGTTGCTTTTGGCAGAACGCGCACGTGGATTTCTACCAAACGACGTGCTAAGCATGCCGATGCTGCTCTTTTTAGCACCCGCGCACGGATTTGTGCGAAAACGCGTTTTAAGCATGCACATGCATCTTTTGGTAGACGCGGATGAAGTTTTCTGCAAAACCACAAGATGTGCATGCAAATGGTGCTTTTGGCAGAACGCGCACGTGGATTTCTACCAAACGACGTGCTAAGCATGCCGATGCTGCTCTTTTTAGCACCCGCGCACGCATTTGTGCGAAAACGCGTTTTAAGCATGCACATGCATCTTTTGGTAGACGTGGATGAAGTTTTCTGCAAAACCACAAGATGTGCATGCAAATGGTGCTTTTGGCAGAACGCGCACGTGGATTTCTACCAAACGACGTGCTAAGCATGCCGATGCTGCTCTTTTTAGCACCCGCGCACGGATTTGTGCGAAAACGCGTTTTAAGCATGCACATGCATCTTTTGGTAGACGCGGATGAAGTTTTCTGCAAAACCACAAGATGTGCATGCAAATGGTGCTTTTGGCAGAACGCGCACGTGGATTTCTACCAAACGACGTGCTAAGCATGCCGATGCTGCTCTTTTTAGCACCCGCGCACGGATTTGTGCGAAAACGCGTTTTAAGCATGCACATGCATCTTTTGGTAGACGCGGATGAAGTTTTCTGCAAAACCACAAGATGTGCATGCAAATGGTGCTTCTGGCAGAACGCGCACGTGGATTTCTACCAAACGACGTGCTAAGCATGCCGATGCTGCTCTTTTTAGCACCCGCGCACGCATTTGTGCGAAAACGCGTTTTAAGCATGCACATGCATCTTTTGGTAGACGCGGATGAAGTTTTCTGCAAAACCACAAGATGTGCATGCAAATGGTGCTTTTGGCAGAACGCGCACGTGGATTTCTACCAAACGACGTGCTAAGCATGCCGATGCTGCTCTTTTTAGCACCCGCGCACGGATTTGTGCGAAAACGCGTTTTAAGCATGCACATGCATCTTTTGGTAGACGCGGATGAAGTTTTCTGCAAAACCACAAGATGTGCATGCAAATGGTGCTTTTGGCAGAACGCGCACGTGGATTTCTACCAAACGACGTGCTAAGCATGCCGATGCTGCTCTTTTTAGCACCCGCGCACGCATTTGTGCGAAAACGCGTTTTAAGCTTGCACATACATCTTTTGGTAGACGCGGATGAAGTTTTCGGCAAAACCACAAGATGTGCGTGCAAATGGTGCTTTTGGCAGAACGCGCACGTGGATTTCTACCAAACGACGTGCTAAGCATGCCGATGCTGCTCTTTTTAGCACCCGCGCACGGATTTGTGCGAAAACGTGTTTTAAGCATGCACATGCATCTTTTGGTAGACGCGGATGAAGTTTTCTGCAAAACCCCAAGATGTGCATGCAAATGGTGCTTTTGGCAGAACGCGCACGTGGATTTCTACCAAACGACGTGCTAAGCATGCCGATGCTGCTCTTTTTAGCACCCGCGCACGGATTTGTGCGAAAACGCGTTTTAAGCATGCACATGCATCTTTTGGTAGACGCGGATGAAGTTCTCTGCAAAACCACAAGATGTGCATGCAAATGGTGCTTTTGGCAGAACGCGCACGTGGATTTCTACCAAACGACGTGCTAAGCATGCCGATGCTGCTCTTTTTAGCACCCGCGCACGCATTTGTGCGAAAACGCGTTTTAAGCATGCACATGCATCTTTTGGTAGACGTGGATGAAGTTTTCTGCAAAACCACAAGATGTGCATGCAAATGGTGCTTTTGGCAGAACGCGCACGTGGATTTCTACCAAACGACGTGCTAAGCATGCCGATGCTGCTCTTTTTAGCACCCGCGCACGGATTTGTGCGAAAACGCGTTTTAAGCATGCACATGCATCTTTTGGTAGACGCGGATGAAGTTTTCTGCAAAACCACAAGATGTGCATGCAAATGGTGCTTTTGGCAGAACGCGCACGTGGATTTCTACCAAACGACGTGCTAAGCATGCCGATGCTGCTTTTTTTAGCACCCGCGCACGGATTTGTGCGAAAACGCGTTTTAAGCATGCACATGCATCTTTTGGTAGACGCGGATGAAGTTTTCTGCAAAACCACAAGATGTGCATGCAAATGGTGCTTTTGGCAGAACGCGCACGTGGATTTCTACCAAACGACGTGCTAAGCATGCCGATGCTGCTCTTTTTAGCACCCGCGCACGCATTTGTGCGAAAACGCGTTTTAAGCATGCACATGCATCTTTTGGTAGACGTGGATGAAGTTTTCTGCAAAACCACAAGATGTGCATGCAAATGGTGCTTTTGGCAGAACGCGCACGTGGATTTCTACCAAACGACGTGCTAAGCATGCCGATGCTGCTTTTTTTAGCACCCGCGCACGGATTTGTGCGAAAACGCGTTTTAAGCATGCACATGCATCTTTTGGTAGACGCGGATGAAGTTTTCTGCAAAACCACAAGATGTGCATGCAAATGGTGCTTTTGGCAGAACGCGCACGTGGATTTCTACCAAACGACGTGCTAAGCATGCCGATGCTGCTCTTTTTAGCACCCGCGCACGCATTTGTGCGAAAACGCGTTTTAAGCTTGCACATGCATCTTTTGGTAGACGCGGATGAAGTTTTCTGCAAAACCACAAGATGTGCGTGCAAATGGTGCTTTTGGCAGAACGCGCACGTGGATTTCTACCAAACGACGTGCTAAGCATGCCGATGCTGCTCTTTTTAGCACCCGCGCACGGATTTGTGCGAAAACGCGTTTTAAGCATGCACATGCATCTTTTGGCAGAACGCGCACGTGGACTTCTACCAAACGACGTGCTAAGCATGCCGATGCTGCTCTTTTTAGCACCCGTGCACGCATTTGTGCGAAAACGCGTTTTAAGCATGCACATGCATCTTTTGGTAGACGCGGATGAAGTTTTCTGCAAAACCACAAGATGTGCATGCAAATGGTGCTTTTGGCAGAACGCGCACGTGGATTTCTACCAAACGACGTGCTAAGCATGCCGATGCTGCTCTTTTTAGCACCCGCGCACGGATTTGTGCGAAAACGCGTTTTAAGCATGCACATGCATCTTTTGGTAGACGCGGATGAAGTTTTCTGCAAAACCACAAGATGTGCATGCAAATGGTGCTTTTGGCAGAACGCGCACGTGGATTTCTACCAAACGACGTGCTAAGCATGCCGATGCTGCTCTTTTTAGCACCCGCGCACGGATTTGTGCGAAAACGCGTTTTAAGCATGCACATGCATCTTTTGGTAGACGCGGATGAAGTTTTCTGCAAAACCACAAGATGTGCATGCAAATGGTGCTTTTGGCAGAACGCGCACGTGGATTTCTACCAAACGACGTGCTAAGCATGCCGATGCTGCTCTTTTTAGCACCCGCGCACGCATTTGTGCGAAAACGCGTTTTAAGCATGCACATGCATCTTTTGGTAGACGCGGATGAAGTTTTCTGCAAAACCACAAGATGTGCATGCAAATGGTGCTTTTGGCAGAACGCGCACGTGGATTTCTACCAAACGACGTGCTAAGCATGCCGATGCTGCTCTTTTTAGCACCCGCGCACGGATTTGTGCGAAAACGCGTTTTAAGCATGCACATGCATCTTTTGGTAGACGCGGATGAAGTTTTCTGCAAAACCACAAGATGTGCATGCAAATGGTGCTTTTGGCAGAACGCGCACGTGGATTTCTACCAAACGACGTGCTAAGCATGCCGATGCTGCTCTTTTTAGCACCCGCGCACGCATTTGAGCGAAAACGCGTTTTAAACATGCACATGCATCTTTTGGTAGACGTGGATGAAGTTTTCTGCAAAACCACAAGATGTGCATGCAAATGGTGCTTTTGGCAGAACGCGCACGTGGATTTCTACCAAACGACGTGCTAAGCATGCCGATGCTGCTCTTTTTAGCACCCGCGCACGGATTTGTGCGAAAACGCGTTTTAAGCATGCACATGCATCTTTTGGTAGACGCGGATGAAGTTTTCTGCAAAACCACAAGATGTGCATGCAAATGGTGCTTTTGGCAGAACGCGCACGTGGATTTCTACCAAACGACGTGCTAAGCATGCCGATGCTGCTCTTTTTAGCACCCGCGCACGGATTTGTGCGAAAACGCGTTTTAAGCATGCACATGCATCTTTTGGTAGACGCGGATGAAGTTTTCTGCAAAACCACAAGATGTGCATGCAAATGGTGCTTCTGGCAGAACGCGCACGTATATTTCTACCAAACGACGTGCTAAGCATGCCGATGCTGCTCTTTTTAGCACCCGCGCACGCATTTGTGCGAAAACGCGTTTTAAGCATGCACATGCATCTTTTGGTAGACGCGAATGAAGTTTTCTGCAAAACCACAAGATGTGCATGCAAATGGTGCTTTTGGCAGAACGCGCACGTGGATTTCTACCAAACGACGTGCTAAGCATGCCGATGCTGCTCTTTTTAGCACCCGCGCACGGATTTGTGCGAAAACGCGTTTTAAGCATGCACATGCATCTTTTGGTAGACGCGGATGAAGTTTTCTGCAAAACCACAAGATGTGCATGCAAATGGTGCTTTTGGCAGAACGCGCACGTGGATTTCTACCAAACGACGTGCTAAGCATGCCGATGCTGCTCTTTTTAGCACCCGCGCACGCATTTGTGCGAAAACGCGTTTTAAGCTTGCACATGCATCTTTTGGTAGACGCGGATGAAGTTTTCGGCAAAACCACAAGATGTGCGTGCAAATGGTGCTTTTGGCAGAACGCGCACGTGGATTTCTACCAAACGACGTGCTAAGCATGCCGATGCTGCTCTTTTTAGCACCCGCGCACGGATTTGTGCGAAAACGTGTTTTAAGCATGCACAAGCATCTTTTGGTAGACGCGGATGAAGTTTTCTGCAAAACCCCAAGATGTGCATGCAAATGGTGCTTTTGGCAGAACGCGCACGTGGATTTCTACCAAACGACGTGCTAAGCATGCCGATGCTGCTCTTTTTAGCACCCGCGCACGGATTTGTGCGAAAACGCGTTTTAAGCATGCACATGCATCTTTTGGTAGACGCGGATGAAGTTCTCTGCAAAACCACAAGATGTGCATGCAAATGGTGCTTTTGGCAGAACGCGCACGTGGATTTCTACCAAACGACGTGCTAAGCATGCCGATGCTGCTCTTTTTAGCACCCGCGCACGCATTTGTGCGAAAACGCGTTTTAAGCATGCACATGCATCTTTTGGTAGACGTGGATGAAGTTTTCTGCAAAACCACAAGATGTGCATGCAAATGGTGCTTTTGGCAGAACGCGCACGTGGATTTCTACCAAACGACGTGCTAAGCATGCCGATGCTGCTCTTTTTAGCACCCGCGCACGGATTTGTGCGAAAACGCGTTTTAAGCATGCACATGCATCTTTTGGTAGACGCGGATGAAGTTTTCTGCAAAACCACAAGATGTGCATGCAAATGGTGCTTTTGGCAGAACGCGCACGTGGATTTCTACCAAACGACGTGCTAAGCATGCCGATGCTGCTTTTTTTAGCACCCGCGCACGGATTTGTGCGAAAACGCGTTTTAAGCATGCACATGCATCTTTTGGTAGACGCGGATGAAGTTTTCTGCAAAACCACAAGATGTGCATGCAAATGGTGCTTTTGGCAGAACGCGCACGTGGATTTCTACCAAACGACGTGCTAAGCATGCCGATGCTGCTCTTTTTAGCACCCGCGCACGCATTTGTGCGAAAACGCGTTTTAAGCATGCACATGCATCTTTTGGTAGACGCGGATGAAGTTTTCTGCAAAACCACAAGATGTGCATGCAAATGGTGCTTTTGGCAGAACGCGCACGTGGATTTCTACCAAACGACGTGCTAAGCATGCCGATGCTGCTTTTTTTAGCACCCGCGCACGGATTTGTGCGAAAACGCGTTTTAAGCATGCACATGCATCTTTTGGTAGACGCGGATGAAGTTTTCTGCAAAACCACAAGACGTGCATGCAAATGGTGCTTTTGGCAGAACGCGCACGTGGATTTCTACCAAACGACGTGCTAAGCATGCCGATGCTGCTCTTTTTAGCACCCGCGCACGCATTTGTGCGAAAACGCGTTTTAAGCTTGCACATGCATCTTTTGGTAGACGCGGATGAAGTTTTCTGCAAAACCACAAGATGTGCGTGCAAATGGTGCTTTTGGCAGAACGCGCACGTGGATTTCTACCAAACGACGTGCTAAGCATGCCGATGCTGCTCTTTTTAGCACCCGCGCACGGATTTGTGCGAAAACGCGTTTTAAGCATGCACATGCATCTTTTGGCAGAACGCGCACGTGGATTTCTACCAAACGACGTGCTAAGCATGCCGATGCTGCTCTTTTTAGCACCCGCGCACGGATTTGTGCGAAAACGCGTTTTAAGCATGCACATGCATCTTTTGGTAGACGCGGATGAAGTTTTCTGCAAAACCACAAGATGTGCATGCAAATGGTGCTTCTGGCAGAACGCGCAAGTGGATTTCTACCAAACGACGTGCTAAGCATGCCGATGCTGCTCTTTTTAGCACCCGCGCACGCATTTGTGCGAAAACGCGTTTTAAGCATGCACATGCATCTTTTGGTAGACGCGGATGAAGTTTTCTGCAAAACCACAAGATGTGCATGCAAATGGTGCTTTTGGCAGAACGCGCACGTGGATTTCTACCAAACGACGTGCTAAGCATGCCGATGCTGCTCTTTTTAGCACCCGCGCACGGATTTGTGCGAAAACGCGTTTTAAGCATGCACATGCATCTTTTGGTAGACGCGGATGAAGTTTTCTGCAAAACCACAAGATGTGCATGCAAATGGTGCTTTTGGCAGAACGCGCACGTGGATTTCTACCAAACGACGTGCTAAGCATGCCGATGCTGCTCTTTTTAGCTCCCGCGCACGCATTTGTGCGAAAACGCGTTTTAAGCATGCACATGCATCTTTTGGTAGACGCGGATGAAGTTTTCTGCAAAACCACAAGATGTGCATGCAAATGGTGCTTTTGGCAGAACGCGCACGTGGATTTCTACCAAACGACGTGCTAAGCATGCCGATGCTGCTCTTTTTAGCACCCGCGCACGCATTTGTGCGAAAACGCGTTTTAAGCTTGCACATGCATCTTTTGGTAGACGCGGATGAAGTTTTCGGCAAAACCACAAGATGTGCGTGCAAATGGTGCTTTTGGCAGAACGCGCACGTGGATTTCTACCAAACGACGTGCTAAGCATGCCGATGCTGCTCTTTTTAGCACCCGCGCACGGATTTGTGCGAAAACGTGTTTTAAGCATGCACATGCATCTTTTGGTAGACGCGGATGAAGTTTTCTGCAAAACCACAAGATGTGCATGCAAATGGTGCTTTTGGCAGAACGCGCACGTGGATTTCTACCAAACGACGTGCTAAGCATGCCGATGCTGCTCTTTTTAGCACCCGCGCACAGATTTGTGCGAAAACGCGTTTTAAGCATGCACATGCATCTTTTGGTAGACGCGGATGAAGTTTTCTGCAAAACCACAAGATGAGCATGCAAATGGTGCTTTTGGCAGAACGCGCACGTGGATTTCTACCAAACGACGTGCTAAGCATGCCGATGCTGCTCTTTTTAGCACCCGCGCACGGATTTGTGCGAAAACGCGTTTTAAGCATGCACATGCATCTTTTGGTAGACGCGGATGAAGTTTTCTGCAAAACCACAAGATGTGCATGCAAATGGTGCTTTTGGCAGAACGCGCACGTGGATTTCTACCAAACGACGTGCTAAGCATGCCGATGCTGCTCTTTTTAGCTCCCGCGCACGCATTTGTGCGAAAACGCGTTTTAAGCATGCACATGCATCTTTTGGTAGACGTGGATGAAGTTTTCTGCAAAACCACAAGATGTGCATGCAAATGGTGCTTTTGGCAGAACGCGCACGTGGATTTCTACCAAACGACGTGCTAAGCATGCCGATGCTGCTCTTTTTAGCACCCGCGCACGGATTTGTGCGAAAACGCGTTTTAAGCATGCACATGCATCTTTTGGTAGACGCGGATGAAGTTTTCTGCAAAACCACAAGATGTGCATGCAAATGGTGCTTTTGGCAGAACGCGCACCTGGATTTCTACCAAACGACGTGCTAAGCATGCCGATGCTGCTTTTTTTAGCACCCGCGCACGGATTTGTGCGAAAACGCGTTTTAAGCATGCACATGCATCTTTTGGTAGACGCGGATGAAGTTTTCTGCAAAACCACAAGATGTGCATGCAAATGGTGCTTTTGGCAGAACGCGCACGTGGATTTCTACCAAACGACGTGCTAAGCATGCCGATGCTGCTCTTTTTAGCACCCGCGCACGCATTTGTGCGAAAACGCGTTTTAAGCATGCACATGCATCTTTTGGTAGACGCGGATGAAGTTTTCTGCAAAACCACAAGATGTGCATGCAAATGGTGCTTTTGGCAGAACGCGCACGTGGATTTCTACCAAACGACGTGCTAAGCATGCCGATGCTGCTTTTTTTAGCACCCGCGCACGGATTTGTGCGAAAACGCGTTTTAAGCATGCACATGCATCTTTTGGTAGACGCGGATGAAGTTTTCTGCAAAACCACAAGATGTGCATGCAAATGGTGCTTTTGGCAGAACGCGCACGTGGATTTCTACCAAACGACGTGCTAAGCATGCCGATGCTGCTCTTTTTAGCACCCGCGCACGCATTTGTGCGAAAACGCGTTTTAAGCTTGCACATGCATCTTTTGGTAGACGCGGATGAAGTTTTCTGCAAAACCACAAGATGTGCGTGCAAATGGGGCTTTTGGCAGAACGCGCACGTGGATTTCTACCAAACGACGTGCTAAGCATGCCGATGCTGCTCTTTTTAGCACCCGCGCACGGATTTGTGCGAAAACGCGTTTTAAGCATGCACATGCATCTTTTGGCAGAACGCGCACGTGGATTTCTACCAAACGACGTGCTAAGCATGCCGATGCTGCTCTTTTTAGCACCCGCGCACGGATTTGTGCGAAAACGCGTTTTAAGCATGCACATGCATCTTTTGGTAGACGCGGATGAAGTTTTCTGCAAAACCACAAGATGAGCATGCAAATGGTGCTTTTGGCAGAACGCGCACGTGGATTTCTACCAAACGACGTGCTAAGCATGCCGATGCTGCTCTTTTTCGCACCCGCGCACGGATTTGTGCGAAAACGCGTTTTAAGCATGCACATGCATCTTTTGGTAGACGCGGATGAAGTTTTCTGCAAAACCACAAGATGTGCATGCAAATGGTGCTTTTGGCAGAACGCGCACGTGGATTTCTACCAAACGACGTGCTAAGCATGCCGATGCTGCTCTTTTTAGCACCCGCGCACGCATTTGTGCGAAAACGCGTTTTAAGCATGCACATGCATCCTTTGGTAGACGCGGATGAAGTTTTCTGCAAAACCACAAGATGTGCATGCAAATGGTGCTTTTTGCAGAACGCGCACGTGGATTTCTACCAAACGACGTGCTAAGCATACCGATGCTACTCTTTTTAGCACCCGCGCACGCATTTGTGCGAAAACGCGTTTTAAGCATGCACATGCATCTTTTGGTAGACGCGGATGAAGTTTTCTGCAAAACCACAAGATGTGCATGCAAATGGTGCTTTTTTGCAGAACGCGCACGTGGATTTCTACCAAACGACGTGCTAAGCATGCCGATGCTGCTCTTTTTAGCACCCGCGCACGGATTTGTGCGAAAACGCGTTTTAAGCATGCACATGCATCTTTTGGTAGACGCGGATGAAGTTTTCTGCAAAACCACAAGATGTGCATGCAAATGGTGCTTTTGGCAGAACGCGCACGTGGATTTCTACCAAACGACGTGCTAAGCATACCGATGCTACTCTTTTTAGCACCCGCGCACGCATTTGTGCGAAAACGCGTTTTTAAGCATGCACATGCATCTTTTGGTAGACGCGGATGAAGTTTTCTGCAAAACCACAAGATGTGCATGCAAATGGTGCTTTTTGCAGAACGCGCACGTGGATTTCTACCAAACGACGTGCTAAGCATGCCGATGCTGCTCTTTTTAGCACCCGCGCACGGATTTGTGCGAAAACGCGTTTTAAGCATGCACATGCACCTTTTGGTAGACGCGGATGAAGTTTTCTGCAAAACCACAAGATGTGCATGCAAATGGTGCTTTTGGCAGAACGCGCACGTGGATTTCTACCAAACGACGTGCTAAGCATGCCGATGCTGCTCTTTTTAGCACCCCCGCACGGATTTGTGCGAAAACGCGTTTTAAGCATGCACATGCATCTTTTGGTAGACGCGGATGAAGTTTTCTGCAAAACCACAAGATGTGCATGCAAATGGTGCTTTTTCCAGAACGCGCACGTGGATTTCTACCAAACGACGTGCTAAGCATGCCGATGCTGCTCTTTTTAGCACCCGCGCACGGATTTGTGCGAAAACGCGTTTTAAGCATGCACATGCATCTTTTGGTAGACGCGGATGAAGTTTTCTG
The DNA here is from genome assembly GCF_023375885.2 of Dermacentor andersoni. Lineage (NCBI taxonomy): Eukaryota > Metazoa > Arthropoda > Arachnida > Ixodida > Ixodidae > Dermacentor > Dermacentor andersoni. The sequence goes on from NW_027314772.1 coordinate 74,411, forward strand.
CAAAACCACAAGATGTGCATGCAAATGGTGCTTTTGGCAGAACGCGCACGTGGATTTCTACCAAACGACGTGCTAAGCATGCCGATGCTGCTCTTTTTAGCACCCGCGCACGCATTTGTGCGAAACCGCGTTTTAAGCATGCACATGCATCTTTTGGTAGACGCGGATGAAGTTTTCTGCAAAACCACACGATGTGCATGCAAATGGTGCTTTTGGCAGAACGCGCACGTGGATTTCTACCAAACGACGTGCTAAGCATGCCGATGCTGCTCTTTTTAGCACCCGCGCACGGATTTGTGCGAAAACGTGTTTTAAGCATGCACATGCATCTTTTGGTAGACGCGGATGAAGTTTTCTGCAAAACCACAAGATGTGCATGCAAATGGTGCTTTTTGGCAGAACGCGGACGTGGATTTCTACCAAACGACGTGCTAAGCATGCCGATGCTGCTCTTTTTAGGCACCCGCGCACGGATTTGGGCGAAAACGCGTTTTAAGCATGCACATGCATCTTTTCGTAGACGCGGATGAAGTTTTCTGCAAAACCACAAGATGTGCATGCAAATGGTGCTTTTGGCAGAACGCGCACGTGGATTTCTACCAAACGACGTGCTAAGCATGCCGATGCTGCTCTTTTTAGCACCCGCGCACGCATTTGTGCGAAAACGCGTTTTAAGCATGCACATGCATCTTTTGGTAGACGCGGATGAAGTTTTCTGCAAAACCACAAGATGTGCATGCAAATGGTGCTTTTGGCAGAACGCGCACGTGGATTTCTACCAAACGACGTGCTAAGCATGCCGATGCTGCTTTTTTTTAGCACCCGCGCACGGATTTGTGCGAAAACGCGTTTTAAGCATGCACATGCATCTTTTGGTAGACGCGGATGAAGTTTTCTGCAAAACCACAAGATGAGCATGCAAATGGTGCTTTTGGCAGAACGCGCACGTGGATTTCTACCAAACGACGTGCTAAGCATGCCGATGCTGCTCTTTTTAGCACCCGCGCACGGATTTGTGCGAAAACGCGTTTTAAGCATGCACATGCATCTTTTGGTAGACGCGGATGAAGTTTTCTGCAAAACCACAAGATGTGCATGCAAATGGTGCTTTTGGCAGAACGCGCACGTGGATTTCTACCAAACGACGTGCTAAGCATGCCGATGCTGCTCTTTTTAGCACCCGCGCACGGATTTGTGCGAAAACGCGTTTTAAGCATGCACATGCATCTTTTGGTAGACGCGGATGAAGTTTTCTGCAAAACCACAAGATGAGCATGCAAATGGTGCTTTTGGCAGAACGCGCACGTGGATTTCTACCAAACGACGTGCTAAGCATGCCGATGCTGCTCTTTTTAGCACCCGCGCACGGATTTGTGCGAAAACGCGTTTTAAGCATGCACATGCATCTTTTGGTAGACGCGGATGAAGTTTTCTGCAAAACCACAAGATGTGCATGCAAATGGTGCTTTTGGCAGAACGCGCACGTGGATTTCTACCAAACGACGTGCTAAGCATGCCGATGCTGCTCTTTTTAGCACCCGCGCACGGATTTGTGCGAAAACGTGTTTTAAGCATGCACATGCATCTTTTGGTAGACGCGGATGAAGTTTTCTGCAAAACCACAAGATGTGCATGCAAATGGTGCTTTTGGCAGAACGCGCACGTGGATTTCTACCAAACGACGTGCTAAGCATGCCGATGCTGCTCTTTTTAGCACCCGCGCACGGATTTGGGCGAAAACGCGTTTTAAGCATGCACATGCATCTTTTCGTAGACGCGGATGAAGTTTTCTGCAAAACCACAAGATGTGCATGCAAATGGTGCTTTTGGCAGAACGCGCACGTGGATTTCTACCAAACGACGTGCTAAGCATGCCGATGCTGCTCTTTTTAGCACCCGCGCACGCATTTGTGCGAAAACGCGTTTTAAGCATGCACATGCATCTTTTGGTAGACGCGGATGAAGTTTTCTGCAAAACCACAAGATGTGCGTGCAAATGGTGCTTTTGGCAGAACGCGCACGTGGATTTCTATCAAACGACGTGCTAAGCATGCCGATGCTGCTTTTTTTAGCACCCGCGCACGGATTTGTGCGAAAACGCGTTTTAAGCATGCACATGCATCTTTTGGTAGACGCGGATGAAGTTTTCTGCAAAACCACAAGATGTGCATGCAAATGGTGCTTTTGGCAGAACGCGCACGTGGATTTCTACCAAACGACGTGCTAAGCATGCCGATGCTGCTCTTTTTAGCACCCGCGCACGCATTTGTGCGAAAACGCGTTTTAAGCTTGCACATGCATCTTTTGGTAGACGCGGATGAAGTTTTCTGCAAAACCACAAGATGTGCGTGCAAATGGTGCTTTTGGCAGAACGCGCACGTGGATTTCTACCAAACGACGTGCTAAGCATGCCGATGCTGCTCTTTTTAGCACCCGCGCACGGATTTGTGCGAAAACGCGTTTTAAGCATGCACATGCATCTTTTGGAAGACGCGGATGAAGTTTTCTGCAAAACCACAAGATGTGCATGCAAATGGTGCTTTTGGCAGAACGCGCACGTGGATTTCTACCAAACGACGTGCTAAGCATGCCGATGCTGCTCTTTTTAGCACCCGCGCACGGATTTGTGCGAAAACGCGTTTTAAGCATGCACATGCATCTTTTGGTAGACGCGGATGAAGTTTTCTGCAAAACCACAAGATGAGCATGCAAATGGTGCTTTTGGCAGAACGCGCACGTGGATTTCTACCAAACGACGTGCTAAGCATGCCGATGCTGCTCTTTTTAGGACCCGCGCACGGATTTGTGCGAAAACGCGTTTTAAGCATGCACATGCATCTTTTGGTAGACGCGGATGAAGTTTTCTGCAAAACCACAAGATGTGCATGCAAATGGTGCTTTTGGCAGAACGCGCACGTGGATTTCTACCAAACGACGTGCTAAGCATGCCGATGCTGCTCTTTTTAGCACCCGCGCACGCATTTGTGCGAAAACGCGTTTTAAGCATGCACATGCATCCTTTGGTAGACGCGGATGAAGTTTTCTGCAAAACCACAAGATGTGCATGCAAATGGTGCTTTTTGCAGAACGCGCACGTGGATTTCTACCAAACGACGTGCTAAGCATACCGATGCTACTCTTTTTAGCACCCGCGCACGCATTTGTGCGAAAACGCGTTTTAAGCATGCACATGCATCTTTTGGTAGACGCGGATGAAGTTTTCTGCAAAACCACAAGATGTGCATGCAAATGGTGCTTTTTGCAGAACGCGCACGTGGATTTCTACCAAACGACGTGCAAAGCATGCCGATGCTGCTCTTTTTAGCACCCGCGCACGGATTTGTGCGAAAACGCGTTTTAAGCATGCACATGCATCTTTTGGTAGACGCGGATGAAGTTTTCTGCAAAACCACAAGATGTGCATGCAAATGGTGCTTTTGGCAGAACGCGCACGTGGATTTCTACCAAACGACGTGCTAAGCATACCGATGCTACTCTTTTTAGCACCCGCGCACGCATTTGTGCGAAAACGCGTTTTAAGCATGCACATGCATCTTTTGGTAGACGCAGATGAAGTTTTCTGCAAAACCACAAGATGTGCATGCAAATGGTGCTTTTTGCAGAACGCGCACGTGGATTTCTACCAAACGACGCGCTAAGCATGCCGATGCTGCTCTTTTTAGCACCCGCGCACGGATTTGTGCGAAAACGCGTTTTAAGCATGCACATGCATCTTTTGGTAGACGCGGATGAAGTTTTCTGCAAAACCACAAGATGTGCATGCAAATGGTGCTTTTGGCAGAACGCGCACGTGGATTTCTACCAAACGACGTGCTAAGCACGCCGATGCTGCTCTTTTTAGCACCCGCGCACGGATTTGTGCGAAAACGCGTTTTAAGCATGCACATGCATCTTTTGGTAGACGCGGATGAAGTTTTCTGCAAAACCACAAGATGTGCATGCAAATGGTGCTTTTGGCAGAACGCGCACGTGGATTTCTACCAAACGACGTGCTAAGCATGCCGATGCTGCTCTTTTTAGCACCCGCGCACGGATTTGTGCGAAAACGCGTTTTAAGCATGCACATGCATCTTTTGGTAGACGCGGATGAAGTTTTCTGCAAAACCACAAGATGAGCATGCAAATGGTGCTTTTGGCAGAACGCGCACGTGGATTTCTACCAAACGACGTGCTAAGCATGCCGATGCTGCTCTTTTTAGCACCCGCGCACGGATTTGTGCGAAAACGCGTTTTAAGCATGCACATGCATCTTTTGGTAGACGCGGATGAAGTTTTCTGCAAAACCACAAGATGTGCATGCAAATGGTGCTTTTGGCAGAACGCGCACGTGGATTTCTACCAAACGACGTGCTAAGCATGCCGATGCTGCTCTTTTTAGCACCCGCGCACGGATTTGTGCGAAAACGTGTTTTAAGCATGCACATGCATCTTTTGGTAGACGCGGATGAAGTTTTCTGCAAAACCACAAGATGTGCATGCAAATGGTGCTTTTGGCAGAACGCGCACGTGGATTTCTACCAAACGACGTGCTAAGCATGCCGATGCTGCTCTTTTTAGCACCCGCGCACGGATTTGGGCGAAAACGCGTTTTAAGCATGCACATGCATCTTTTCGTAGACGCGGATGAAGTTTTCTGCAAAACCACAAGATGTGCATGCAAATGGTGCTTTTGGCAGAACGCGCACGTGGATTTCTACCAAACGACGTGCTAAGCATGCCGATGCTGCTCTTTTTAGCACCCGCGCACGCATTTGTGCGAAAACGCGTTTTAAGCATGCACATGCATCTTTTGGTAGACGCGGATGAAGTTTTCTGCAAAACCACAAGATGTGCGTGCAAATGGTGCTTTTGGCAGAACGCGCACGTGGATTTCTATCAAACGACGTGCTAAGCATGCCGATGCTGCTTTTTTTAGCACCCGCGCACGGATTTGTGCGAAAACGCGTTTTAAGCATGCACATGCATCTTTTGGTAGACGCGGATGAAGTTTTCTGCAAAACCACAAGATGTGCATGCAAATGGTGCTTTTGGCAGAACGCGCACGTGGATTTCTACCAAACGACGTGCTAAGCATGCCGATGCTGCTCTTTTTAGCACCCGCGCACGCATTTGTGCGAAAACGCGTTTTAAGCTTGCACATGCATCTTTTGGTAGACGCGGATGAAGTTTTCTGCAAAACCACAAGATGTGCGTGCAAATGGTGCTTTTGGCAGAACGCGCACGTGGATTTCTACCAAACGACGTGCTAAGCATGCCGATGCTGCTCTTTTTAGCACCCGCGCACGGATTTGTGCGAAAACGCGTTTTAAGCATGCACATGCATCTTTTGGAAGACGCGGATGAAGTTTTCTGCAAAACCACAAGATGTGCATGCAAATGGTGCTTTTGGCAGAACGCGCACGTGGATTTCTACCAAACGACGTGCTAAGCATGCCGATGCTGCTCTTTTTAGCACCCGCGCACGGATTTGTGCGAAAACGCGTTTTAAGCATGCACATGCATCTTTTGGTAGACGCGGATGAAGTTTTCTGCAAAACCACAAGATGAGCATGCAAATGGTGCTTTTGGCAGAACGCGCACGTGGATTTCTACCAAACGACGTGCTAAGCATGCCGATGCTGCTCTTTTTAGGACCCGCGCACGGATTTGTGCGAAAACGCGTTTTAAGCATGCACATGCATCTTTTGGTAGACGCGGATGAAGTTTTCTGCAAAACCACAAGATGTGCATGCAAATGGTGCTTTTGGCAGAACGCGCACGTGGATTTCTACCAAACGACGTGCTAAGCATGCCGATGCTGCTCTTTTTAGCACCCGCGCACGCATTTGTGCGAAAACGCGTTTTAAGCATGCACATGCATCCTTTGGTAGACGCGGATGAAGTTTTCTGCAAAACCACAAGATGTGCATGCAAATGGTGCTTTTTGCAGAACGCGCACGTGGATTTCTACCAAACGGCGTGCTAAGCATACCGATGCTACTCTTTTTAGCACCCGCGCACGCATTTGTGCGAAAACGCGTTTTAAGCATGCACATGCATCTTTTGGTAGACGCGGATGAAGTTTTCTGCAAAACCACAAGATGTGCATGCAAATGGTGCTTTTTGCAGAACGCGCACGTGGATTTCTACCAAACGACGTGCAAAGCATGCCGATGCTGCTCTTTTTAGCACCCGCGCACGGATTTGTGCGAAAACGCGTTTTAAGCATGCACATGCATCTTTTGGTAGACGCGGATGAAGTTTTCTGCAAAACCACAAGATGTGCATGCAAATGGTGCTTTTGGCAGAACGCGCACGTGGATTTCTACCAAACGACGTGCTAAGCATACCGATGCTACTCTTTTTAGCACCCGCGCACGCATTTGTGCGAAAACGCGTTTTAAGCATGCACATGCATCTTTTGGTAGACGCAGATGAAGTTTTCTGCAAAACCACAAGATGTGCATGCAAATGGTGCTTTTTGCAGAACGCGCACGTGGATTTCTACCAAACGACGCGCTAAGCATGCCGATGCTGCTCTTTTTAGCACCCGCGCACGGATTTGTGCGAAAACGCGTTTTAAGCATGCACATGCATCTTTTGGTAGACGCGGATGAAGTTTTCTGCAAAACCACAAGATGTGCATGCAAATGGTGCTTTTGGCAGAACGCGCACGTGGATTTCTACCAAACGACGTGCTAAGCACGCCGATGCTGCTCTTTTTAGCACCCCCGCACGGATTTGTGCGAAAACGCGTTTTAAGCATGCACATGCATCTTTTGGTAGACGCGGATGAAGTTTTCTGCAAAACCACAAGATGTGCATGCAAATGGTGCTTTTTCCAGAACGCGCACGTGGATTTCTACCAAACGACGTGCTAAGCATGCCGATGCTGCTCTTTTTAGCACCCGCGCACGGATTTGTGCGAAAACGCGTTTTAAGCATGCACATGCATCTTTTGGTAGACGCGGATGAAGTTTTCTGCAAAACCACAAGATGTGCATGCAAATGGTGCTTTTGGCAGAACGCGCACGTGGATTTCTACCAAACGACGTGCTAAGCATGCCGATGCTGCTCTTTTTAGCACCCGCGCACGCATTTGTGCGAAACCGCGTTTTAAGCATGCACATGCATCTTTTGGTAGACGCGGATGAAGTTTTCTGCAAAACCACAAGATGTGCATGCAAATGGTGCTTTTGGCAGAACGCGCACGTGGATTTCTACCAAACGACGTGCTAAGCATGCCGATGCTGCTCTTTTTAGCACCCGCGCACGGATTTGTGCGAAAACGTGTTTTAAGCATGCACATGCATCTTTTGGTAGACGCGGATGAAGTTTTCTGCAAAACCACAAGATGTGCATGCAAATGGTGCTTTTGGCAGAACGCGCACGTGGATTTCTACCAAACGACGTGCTAAGCATGCCGATGCTGCTCTTTTTAGCACCCGCGCACGGATTTGGGCGAAAACGCGTTTTAAGCATGCACATGCATCTTTTCGTAGACGCGGATGAAGTTTTCTGCAAAACCACAAGATGTGCATGCAAATGGTGCTTTTGGCAGAACGCGCACGTGGATTTCTACCAAACGACGTGCTAAGCATGCCGATGCTGCTCTTTTTAGCACCCGCGCACGGATTTGTGCGAAAACGCGTTTTCAGCATGCACATGCATCTTTTGGTAGACGCGGATGAAGTTTTCTGCAAAACCAGAAGATGTGCATGCAAATGGTGCTTTTGGCAGAACGCGCACGTGGATTTCTACCAAACGACGTGCTAAGCATGCCGATGCTGCTCTTTTTAGCACCCGCGCACGGATTTGTGCGAAAACGCGTTTTAAGCATGCACATGCATCTTTTGGTAGACGCGGATGAAGTTTTCTGCAAAACCACAAGATGTGCATGCAAATGGTGCTTTTGGCAGAACGCGCACGTGGATTTCTACCAAACGACGGGCTAAGCATGCCGATGCTGCTCTTTTTAGCACCCGCGCACGGATTTGTGCGAAAACGCGTTTTAAGCATGCACATGCATCTTTTGGTAGACGCGGATGAAGTTTTCTGCAAAACCACAAGATGTGCATGCAAATGGTGCTTTTGGCAGAACGCGCACGTGGATTTCTACCAAACGACGTGCTAAGCATGCCGATGCTGCTCTTTTTAGCACCCGCGCACGGATTTGTGCGAAAACGCGTTTTAAGCATGCACATGCATCTTTTGGTAGACGCGGATGAAGTTTTCTGCAAAACCACAAGATGTGCATGAAAATGGTGCTTTTGGCAGAACGCGCACGTGGATTTCTACCAAACGACGTGCTAAGCATGCCGATGCTGCTCTTTTTAGCACCCGCGCACGCATTTGTGCGAAAACGCGTTTTAAGCATGCACATGCATGTTTTGGTAGACGGGGATGAAGTTTTCTGCAAAACCACAAGATGTGCATGCAAATGGTGCTTTTGGCAGAACGCGCACGTGGATTTCTACCAAACGACGTGCTAAGCATGCCGATGCTGCTCTTTTTAGCACCCGCGCACGGATTTGTGCGAAAACGCGTTTTAAGCATGCACATGCATCTTTTGGTAGACGCGGATGAAGTTGTCTGCAAAACCACAAGATGTGCATGCAAATGGTGCTTTTGGCAGAACGCGCACGTGGATTTCTACCAAACGACGTGCTAAGCATGCCGATGCTGCTCTTTTTAGCACCCGCGCACGGATTTGTGCGAAAACGCGTTTTAAGCATGCACATGCATCTTTTGGTAGACGCGGATGAAGTTTTCTGCAAAACCACAAGATGTGCATGCAAATGGTGCTTTTGGCAGAACGCGCACGTGGATTTCTACCAAACGACGTGCTAAGCATGCCGATGCTGCTCTTTTTAGCACCCGCGCACGGATTTGTGCGAAAACGCGTTTTAAGCATGCACATGCATCTTTTGGTAGACGCGGATGAAGTTTTCTGCAAAACCACAAGATGTGCATGCAAATGGTGCTTTTGGCAGAACGCGCACGTGGATTTCTACCAAACGACGTGCTAAGCATGCCGATGCTGCTCTTTTTAGCACCCGCGCACGGATTTGTGCGAAAACGCGTTTTAAGCATGCACATGCATCTTTTGGTAGACGCGGATGAAGTTTTCTGCAAAACCACAAGATGTGCATGCAAATGGTGCTTTTGGCAGAACGCGCACGTGGATTTCTACCAAACGACGTGCTAAGCATGCCGATGCTGCTCTTTTTAGCACCCGCGCACGCATTTGTGCGAAAACGCGTTTTAAGCATGCACATGCATCTTTTGGTAGACGTGGATGAAGTTTTCTGCAAAACCACAAGATGTGCATGCAAATGGTGCTTTTGGCAGAACGCGCACGTGGATTTCTACCAAACGACGTGCTAAGCATGCCGATGCTGCTCTTTTTAGCACCCGCGCACGGATTTGTGCGAAAACGCGTTTTAAGCATGCACATGCATCTTTTGGTAGACGCGGATGAAGTTTTCTGCAAAACCACAAGATGTGCGTGCAAATGGTGCTTTTGGCAGAACGCGCACGTGGATTTCTACCAAACGACGTGCTAAGCATGCCGATGCTGCTCTTTTTAGCACCCGCGCACGGATTTGTGCGAAAACGCGTTTTAAGCATGCACATGCATCTTTTGGTAGACGCGGATGAAGTTTTCTGCAAAACCACAAGATGTGCATGCAAATGGTGCTTTTGGCAGAACGCGCACGTGGATTTCTACCAAACGACGTGCTAAGCATGCCGATGCTGCTCTTTTTAGCACCCGCGCACGGATTTGTGCGAAAACGCGTTTTAAGCATGCACATGCATCTTTTGGTAGACGCGGATGAAGTTTTCTGCAAAACCACAAGATGTGCATGCAAATGGTGCTTTTGGCAGAACGCGCACGTGGATTTCTACCAAACGACGTGCTAAGCATGCCGATGCTGCTCTTTTTAGCACCCGCGCACGCATTTGTGCGAAAACGCGTTTTAAGCATGCACATGCATCTTTTGGTAGACGCGGATGAAGTTTTCTGCAAAACCACAACATGTGCATGCAAATGGTGCTTTTTGCAGCACGCGCACGTGGATTTCTACCAAACGACGTGCTAAGCATGCCGATGCTGCTCTTTTTAGCACCCGCGCACGGATTTGTGCGAAAACGCGTTTTAAGCATGCACATGCATCTTTTGGTAGACGCGGATGAAGTTTTCTGCAAAACCACAAGATGTGCATGCAAATGGTGCTTTTGGCAGAACGCGCACGTGGATTTCTACCAAACGACGTGCTAAGCATGCCGATGCTGCTCTTTTTAGCACCCGCGCACGGATTTGTGCGAAAACGCGTTTTAAGCATGCACATGCATCTTTTGGTAGACGCGGATGAAGTTTTCTGCAAAACCACAAGATGTGCATGCAAATGGTGCTTTTGGCAGAACGCGCACGTGGATTTCTACCAAACGACGTGCTAAGCATGCCGATGCTGCTCTTTTTAGCACCCGCGCACGCATTTGTGAGAAAACGCGTTTTAAGCATGCACATGCATCTTTTGGTAGACGCGGATGAAGTTTTCTGCAAAACCACAACATGTGCATGCAAATGGTGCTTTTTGCAGAACGCGCACGTGGATTTCTACCAAACGACGTGCTAAGCATGCCGATGCTGCTCTTTTTAGCACCCGCGCACGGATTTGTGCGAAAACGCGTTTTAAGCATGCACATGCATCTTTTGGTAGACGCCGATGAAGTTTTCTGCAAAACCACAAGATGTGCATGCAAATGGTGCTTTTGGCAGAACGCGCACGTGGATTTCTACCAAACGACGTGCTAAGCATGCCGATGCTGCTCTTTTTAGCACCCGCGCACGCATTTGTGCGAAAACGCGTTTTAAGCATGCACATGCATCTTTTGGTAGACGCGGATGAAGTTTTCTGCAAAACCACAAGATGTGTATGCAAATGGTGCTTTTGGCAGAACGCGCACGTGGATTTCTACCAAACGACGTGCTAAGCATGCCGATGCTGCTCTTTTTAGCACCCGCGCACGGATTTGTGCGAAAACGCGTTTTAAGCATGCACATGCATCTTTTGGTAGACGCGGATGAAGTTTTCTGCAAAACCACAAGATGTGCATGCAAATGGTGCTTTTGGCAGAACGCGCACGTGGATTTCTACCAAACGACGTGCTAAGCATGCCGATGCTGCTCTTTTTAGCACCCGCGCACGCATTTGTGCGAAAACGCGTTTTAAGCATGCACATGCATCTTTTGGTAGACGCGGATGAAGTTTTCTGCAAAACCACAACATGTGCATGCAAATGGTGCTTTTTGCAGAACGCGCACGTGGATTTCTACCAAACGACGTGCTAAGCATGCCGATGCTGCTCTTTTTAGCACCCGCGCACGGATTTGTGCGAAAACGCGTTTTAAGCATGCACATGCATCTTTTGGTAGACGCCGATGAAGTTTTCTGCAAAACCACAAGATGTGCATGCAAATGGTGCTTTTGGCAGAACGCGCACGTGGATTTCTACCAAACGACGTGCTAAGCATGCCGATGCTGCTCTTTTTAGCACCCGCGCACGCATTTGTGCGAAAACGCGTTTTAAGCATGCACATGCATCTTTTGGTAGACGCGGATGAAGTTTTCTGCAAAACCACAAGATGTGTATGCAAATGGTGCTTTTGGCAGAACGCGCACGTGGATTTCTACCAAACGACGTGCTAAGCATGCCGATGCTGCTCTTTTTAGCACCCGCGCACGGATTTGTGCGAAAACGCGTTTTAAGCATGCACATGCATCTTTTGGTAGACGCGGATGAAGTTTTCTGCAAAACCACAAGATGTGCATGCAAATGGTGCTTTTGGCAGAACGCGCACGTGGATTTCTACCAAACGACGTGCTAAGCATGCCGATGCTGCTCTTTTTAGCACCCGCGCACGCATTTGTGCGAAAACGCGTTTTAAGCATGCACATGCATCTTTTGGTAGACGCCGATGAAGTTTTCTGCAAAACCACAAGATGTGCATGCAAATGGTGCTTTTTGCAGAACGCGCACGTGGATTTCTACCAAACGACGTGCTAAGCATGCCGATGCTGCTCTTTTTAGCACCCGCGCACGGATTTGTGCGAAAACGCGTTTTAAGCATGCACGTGCATCTTTTGGTAGACGCGGATGAAGTTTTCTGCAAAACCACAAGATGTGCATGCAAATGGTGCTTTTGGCAGAACGCGCACGTGGATTTCTACCAAACGACGTGCTAAGCATGCCGATGCTGCTCTTTTAGCACCCGCGCACGGATTTGTGCGAAAACGCGTTTTAAGCATGCACATGCATCTTTTGGTAGACGCGGATGAAGTTTTCTGCAAAACCACAAGATGAGCATGCAAATGGTGCTTTTGGCAGAACGCGCACGTGGATTTCTACCAAACGACGTGCTAAGCATGCCGATGCTGCTCTTTTTAGCACCCGCGCACGGATTTGTGCGAAAACGCGTTTTAAGCATGCACATGCATCTTTTGGTAGACGCGGATGAAGTTTTCTGCAAAACCACAAGATGTGCATGCAAATGGTGCTTTTGGCAGAACGCGCACGTGGATTTCTACCAAACGACGTGCTAAGCATGCCGATGCTGCTCTTTTTAGCACCCGCGCACGCATTTGTGCGAAAACGCGTTTTAAGCATGCACATGCATCTTTTGGTAGACGCGGATGAAGTTTTCTGCAAAACCACAAGATGTGCATGCAAATGGTGCTTTTGGCAGAACGCGCACATGGATTTCTACCAAACGACGTGCTAAGCATGCCGATGCTGCTCTTTTTAGCACCCGCGCACGGATTTGTGCGAAAACGCGTTTTAAGCATGCACATGCATCTTTTGGTAGACGCGGATGAAGTTTTCTGCAAAACCACAAGATGTGCATGCAAATGGTGCTTTTGGCAGAACGCGCACGTGGATTTCTACCAAACGACGTGCTAAGCATGCCGATGCTGCTCTTTTTAGCACCCGCGCACGCATTTGTGCGAAAACGCGTTTTAAGCATGCACATGCATCTTTTGGTAGACGCGGATGAAGTTTTCTGCAAAACCACAAGATGTGCATGCAAATGGTGCTTTTGGCAGAACGCGCACGTGGATTTCTACCAAACGACGTGCTAAGCATGCCGATGCTGCTCTTTTTAGCACCCGCGCACGGATTTGTGCGAAAACGCGTTTTAAGCATGCATATGCATCTTTTGGTAGACGCGGATGAAGTTTTCTGCAATACCACAAGATGTGCATGCAAATGGTGCTTTTGGCAGAACGCGCACGTGGATTTCTACCAAACGACGTGCTAAGCATGCCGATGCTGCTCTTTTTAGCACCCGCGCACGCATTTGTGCGAAAACGCGTTTTAAGCATGCACATGCATCTTTTGGTAGACGCGGATGAAGTTTTCTGCAAAACCACAAGATGTGCATGCAAATGGTGCTTTTGGCAGAACGCGCACGTGGATTTCTACCAAACGACGTGCTAAGCATGCCGATGCTGCTCTTTTTAGCACCCGCGCACGCATTTGTGCGAAAACACGTTTTAAGCATGCACATGCATCTTTTGGTAGACGCGGATGAAGTTTTCTGCAAAACCACAAGATGTGCATGCAAATGGTGCTTTTGGCAGAACGCGCACGTGGATTTCTACCAAACGACGTGCTAAGCATGCCGATGCTGCTCTTTTTAGCACCCGCGCACGCATTTGTGCGAAAACGCGTTTTAAGCATGCACATGCATCATTTGGTAGACGCGGATGAAGTTTTCTGCAAAACCACAAGATGTGCATGCAAATGGTGCTTTTGGCAGAACGCGCACGTGGATTTCTTCCAAACGACGTGCTAAGCATGCCGATGCTGCTCTTTTTAGCACCCGCGCACGCATTTGTGCGAAAACGCGTTTTAAGCATGCACATGCATCTTTTGGTAGACGCGGATGAAGTTTTCTGCAAAACCACAAGATGTGCATGCAAATGGTGCTTTTGGCATAACGCGCACGTGGATTTCTACCAAACGACGTGCTAAGCATGCCGATGCTGCTCTTTTTAGCACTCGCGCACGGATTTGTGCGAAAACGCGTTTTAAGCATGCATATGCATCTTTTGGTAGACGCGGATGAAGTTTTCTGCAAAACCACAAGATGTGCATGCAAATGGTGCTTTTGGCAGAACGCGCACGTGGATTTCTACCAAACGACGTGCTAAGCATGCCGATGCTGCTCTTTTTAGCACCCGCGCACGGATTTGTGCGAAAACGCGTTTTAAGCATGGACATGCATCTTTTGGTAGACGCGGATGAAGTTTTCTGCAAAACCACAAGATGTGCATGCAAATGGTGCTTTTGGCAGAACGCGCACGTGGATTTCTACCAAACGACGTGCTAAGCATGCCGATGCTGCTCTTTTTAGCACCCGCGCACGGATTTGTGCGAAAACGCGTTTTAAGCATGCACATGCATCTTTTGGTAGACGCGGATGAAGTTTTCTGCAAAACCACAAGATGTGCATGCAAATGGTGCTTTTGGCAGAACGCGCACATGGATTTCTACCAAACGACGTGCTAAGCATGCCGATGCTGCTCTTTTTAGCACCCGCGCACGCATTTGTGCGAAAACGCGTTTTAAGCATGTACATGCATCTTTTGGTAGACGCGGATGAAGTTTTCTGCAAAACCACAAGATGTGCATGCAAATGGTGCTTTTGGCAGAACGCGCACGTGGATTTCTACCAAACGACGTGCTAAGCATGCCGATGCTGCTCTTTTTAGCACCCGTGCGCGGATTTGTGCGAAAACGCGTTTTAAGCATGCACATGCATCTTTTGGTAGACGCGGATGAAGTTTTCTGCAAAACCACAAGATGTGCATGCAAATGGTGCTTTTGGCAGAACGCGCACGTGGATTTCTACCAAACGACGTGCTAAGCATGCCGATGCTGCTCTTTTTAGCACCCGCGCACGGATTTGTGCGAAAACGCGTTTTAAGCATGCACATGCATCTTTTGGTAGACGCGGATGAAGTTTTCTGCAAAACCACAAGATGTGCATGCAAATGGTGCTTTTGGCAGAACGCGCACGTGGATTTCTACCAAACGACGTGCTAAGCATGCCGATGCTGCTCTTTTTAGCACCCGCGCACGCATTTGTGCGAAAACGCGTTTTAAGCATGCACATGCATCTTTTGGTAGACGCGGATGAAGTTTTCTGCAAAACCACAAGATGTGCATGCAAATGGTGCTTTCGGCAGAACGCGCGCGTGGATTTCTACCAAACGACGTGCTAAGCATGCCGATGCTGCTCTTTTTAGCACCCGCGCACGGATTTGTGCGAAAACGCGTTTTAAGCATGCACATGCATCTTTTGGTAGACGCGGATGAAGTTTTCTGCAAAACCACAAGATGTGCATGCAAATGGTGCTTTTGGCAGAACGCGCACGTGGATTTCTACCAAACGACGTGCTAAGCATGCCGATGCTGCTCTTTTTAGCACCCGCGCACGCATTTGTGCGAAAACGCGTTTTAAGCATGCACATGCATCCTTTGGTAGACGCGGATAAAGTTTTCTGCAAAACCACAAGATGTGCATGCAAGTGGTGCTTTTTGCAGAACCCGCACGTGGATTTCTACCAAACGACGTGCTAAGCATGCCGATGCTGCTCTTTTTAGTGCGAAAACGCGTTTTAAGCATGCACATGCATCTTTTGGTAGACGCGGATGAAGTTTTCTGCAAAACCACAAGGTGTGCATGCAAATGGTGCTTTTGGCAGAACGCGCTCGTGGATTTCTACCAAACGACGTGCTAAGCATGCCGATGCTGCTCTTTTTAGCACCCGCGCACGGATTTGTGCGAAAACGCGTTTTAAGCATGCACATGCATCTTTTGGTAGACGCGGATGAAGTTTTCTGCAAAACCACAAGATGTGCATGCAAATGGTGCTTTTGGCAGAACGCGCACGTGGATTTCTACCAAACGACGTGCTAAGCATGCCGATGCTGCTCTTTTTAGCACCCGCGCACGGATTTGTGCGAAAACGCGTTTTAAGCATGCACATGCATCTTTTGGTAGACGCGGATGAAGTTTTCTGCAAAACCACAAGATGTGCATGCAAATGGTGCTTTTGGCAGAACGCGCACGTGGATTTCTACCAAACGACGTGCTAAGCATGCCGATGCTGCTCTTTTTAGCACCCGCGCACGGATTTGTGCGAAAACGCGTTTTAAGCATGCACATGCATCTTTTGGTAGACGCGGATGAAGTTTTCTGCAAAACCACAAGATGTGCATGCAAATGGTGCTTTTGGCATAACGCGCACGTGGATTTCTACCAAACGACGTGCTAAGCATGCCGATGCTGCTCTTTTTAGCACTCGCGCACGGATTTGTGCGAAAACGCGTTTTAAGCATGCATATGCATCTTTTGGTAGACGCGGATGAAGTTTTCTGCAAAACCACAAGATGTGCATGCAAATGGTGCTTTTGGCAGAACGCGCACGTGGATTTCTACCAAACGACGTGCTAAGCATGCCGATGCAGCTCTTTTTAGCACCCGCGCACGGATTTGTGCGAAAACGCGTTTTAAGCATGCACATGCATCCTTTGGTAGACGCGGATAAAGTTTTCTGCAAAACCACAAGATGTGCATGCAAGTGGTGCTTTTTGCAGAACCCGCACGTGGATTTCTACCAAACGACGTGCTAAGCATGCCGATGCTGCTCTTTTTAGCACCCGCGCACGGATTTGTGCGAAAACGCGTTTTAAGCATGCACATGCATCTTTTGGTAGACGCGGATGAAGTTTTCTGCAAAACCACAAGATGTGCATGCAAATGGTGCTTTTGGCAGAACGCGCACGTGGATTTCTACCAAACGACGTGCTAAGCATGCCGATGCTGCTCTTTTTAGCACCCGCGCACGCATTTGTGCGAAAACGCGTTTTAAGCATGCACATGCATCTTTTGGTAGACGCGGATGAAGTTTTCTGCAAAACCACAAGATGTGTATGCAAATGGTGCTTTTGGCAGAACGCGCACGTGGATTTCTTCCAAACGACGTGCTAAGCATGCCGATGCTGCTCTTTTTAGCACCCGCGCACGCATTTGTGCGAAAACGCGTTTTAAGTATGCACATGCATCTTTTGGTAGACGCGGATGAAGTTTTCTGCAAAACCACAAGATGTGCATGCAAATGGTGCTTTTGGCATAACGCGCACGTGGATTTCTACCAAACGACGTGCTAAGCATGCCGATGCTGCTCTTTTTAGCACTCGCGCACGGATTTGTGCGAAAACGCGTTTTAAGCATGCACATGCATCTTTTGGTAGACGCGGATGAAGTTTTCTGCAAAACCACAAGATGTGCATGCAAATGGTGCTTTTGGCAGAACGCGCACGTGGATTTCTACCAAACGACGTGCTAAGCATGCCGATGCTGTTCTTTTTAACACCCGCGCACGCATTTGTGCGAAAACGCGTTTTAAGCATGCACATGCATCCTTTGGTAGACGCGGATGAAGTTTTCTGCAAAACCACAAGATGTGCATGCAAATGGTGCTTTTGGCAGAACGCGCACGTGGATTTCTACCAAACGACGTGCTAAGCATGCCGATGCTGCTCTTTTTAGCACCCGCGCACGCATTTGTGCGAAAACGCGTTTTAAGCATGCACATGCATCCTTTGGTAGACGCGGATAAAGTTTTCTGCAAAACCACAAGATGTGCATGCAAATGGTGCTTTTTGCAGAACCCGCACGTGGATTTCTACCAAACGACGTGCTAAGCATGCCGATGCTGCTCTTTTTAGCACCCGCGCACGGATTTGTGCGAAAACGCGTTTTAAGCATGCACATGCATCTTTTGGTAGACGCGGATGAAGTTTTCTGCAAAACCACAAGGTGTGCATGCAAATGGTGCTTTTGGCAGAACGCGCTCGTGGATTTCTACCAAACGACGTGCTAAGCATGCCGATGCTGCTCTTTTTAGCACCCGCGCACGGATTTGTGCGAAAACGCGTTTTAAGCATGCACATGCATCTTTTGGTAGACGCGGATGAAGTTTTCTGCAAAACCACAAGATGTGCATGCAAATGGTGCCTTTGGCAGAACGCGCACGTGAATTTCTACCAAACGACGTGCTAAGCATGCCGATGCTGCTCTTTTTAGCACCCGCGCACGGATTTGTGCGAAAACGCGTTTTAAGCATGCACATGCATCTTTTGGTAGACGCGGATGAAGTTTTCTGCAAAACCACAAGATGTGCATGCAAATGGTGCTTTTGGCAGAACGCGCACGTGGATTTCTACCTAACGACGTGCTAAGCATGCCGATGCTGCTCTTTTTAGCACCCGCGCACGGATTTGTGCGAAAACGCGTTTTAAGCATGCACATGCATCTTTTGGTAGACGCGGATGAAGTTTTCTGCAAAACCACAAGATGTGCATGCAAATGGTGCTTTTGGCAGAACGCGCACGTGGATTTCTACCAAACGACGTGCTAAGCATGCCGATGCTGCTCTTTTTAGCACCCGCGCACGCATTTGTGCGAAAACGCGTTTTAAGCATGCACATGCATCTTTTGGTAGACTCGGATGAAGTTTTCTGCAAAACCACAAGATGTGCATGCAAATGGTGCTTTTGGCAGAACGCGCACGTGGATTTCTACCAAACGACGTGCTAAGCATGCCGATGCTGCTCTTTTTAGCACCCGCGCACGCATTTGTGCGAAAACGCGTTTTAAGCATGCACATGCATCTTTTGGTAGACGCGGATGAAGTTTTCTGCAAAACCACAAGATGTGCATGCAAATGGTGCTTTTGGCAGAACGCGCACGTGGATTTCTACCAAACGACGTGCTAAGCATGCCGATGCTGCTCTTTTTAGCACCCGCGCACGCATTTGTGCGAAAACGCGTTTTAAGCATGCACATGCATCTTTTGGTAGACGCGGATGAAGTTTTCTGCAAAACCACAAGATGTGCATGCAAATGGTGCTTTTGGCAGAACGCGCACGTGGATTTCTACCAAACGACGTGCTAAGCATGCCGATGCTGCTCTTTTTAGCACCCGCGCACGCATTTGTGCGAAAACGCGTTTTAAGCATGCACATGCATCCTTTGGTAGACGCGGATAAAGTTTTCTGCAAAACCACAAGATGTGCATGCAAATGGTGCTTTTTGCAGAACCCGCACGTGGATTTCTACCAAACGACGTGCTAAGCATGCCGATGCTGCTCTTTTTAGCACCCGCGCACGGATTTGTGCGAAAACGCGTTTTAAGCATGCACATGCATCTTTTGGTAGACGCAGATGAAGTTTTCTGCAAAACCACAAGGTGTGCATGCAAATGGTGCTTTTGGCAGAACGCGCTCGTGGATTTCTACCAAACGACGTGCTAAGCATGCCGATGCTGCTCTTTTTAGCACCCGCGCACGGATTTGTGCGAAAACGCGTTTTAAGCATGCACATGCATCTTTTGGTAGACGCGGATGAAGTTTTCTGCAAAACCACAAGATGTGCATGCAAATGGTGCCTTTGGCAGAACGCGCACGTGAATTTCTACCAAACGACGTGCTAAGCATGCCGATGCTGCTCTTTTTAGCACCCGCGCACGGATTTGTGCGAAAACGCGTTTTAAGCATGCACATGCATCTTTTGGTAGACGCGGATGAAGTTTTCTGCAAAACCACAAGATGTGCATGCAAATGGTGCTTTTGGCAGAACGCGCACGTGGATTTCTACCTAACGACGTGCTAAGCATGCCGATGCTGCTCTTTTTAGCACCCGCGCACGGATTTGTGCGAAAACGCGTTTTAAGCATGCACATGCATCTTTTGGTAGACGCGGATGAAGTTTTCTGCAAAACCACAAGATGTGCATGCAAATGGTGCTTTTGGCAGAACGCGCACGTGGATTTCTACCAAACGACGTGCTAAGCATGCCGATGCTGCTCTTTTTAGCACCCGCGCACGCATTTGTGCGAAAACGCGTTTTAAGCATGCACATGCATCTTTTGGTAGACGCGGATGAAGTTTTCTGCAAAACCACAAGATGTGCATGCAAATGGTGCTTTTGGCAGAACGCGCACGTGGATTTCTACCAAACGACGTGCTAAGCATGCCGATGCTGCTCTTTTTAGCACCAGTGCGCGGATTTGTGCGAAAACGCGTTTTAAGCATGCACATGCATCTTTTGGTAGACGCGGATGAAGTTTTCTGCAAAACCACAAGATGTGCATGCAAATGGTGCTTTTGGCAGAACGCGCACGTGGATTTCTACCAAACGACGTGCTAAGCATACCGATGCTGCTCTTTTTAGCACTCGCGCACGGATTTGTGCGAAAACGCGTTTTAAGCATGCATATGCATCTTTTGGTAGACGCGGATGAAGTTTTCTGCAAAACCACAAGATGTGCATGCAAATGGTGCTTTTGGCAGAACGCGCACGTGGATTTCTACCAAACGACGTGCTAAGCATGCCGATGCTGTTCTTTTTAACACCCGCGCACGCATTTGTGCGAAAACGCGTTTTAAGCATGCACATGCATCCTTTGGTAGACGCGGATGAAGTTTTCTGCAAAACCACAAGATGTGCATGCAAATGGTGCTTTTGGCAGAACGCGCACGTGGATTTCTACCAAACGACGTGCTAAGCATGCCGATGCTGCTCTTTTTAGCACCCGCGCACGCATTTGTGCGAAAACGCGTTTTAAGCATGCACATGCATCCTTTGGTAGACGCGGATAAAGTTTTCTGCAAAACCACAAGATGTGCATGCAAATGGTGCTTTTTGCAGAACCCGCACGTGGATTTCTACCAAACGACGTGCTAAGCATGCCGATGCTGCTCTTTTTAGCACCCGCGCACGGATTTGTGCGAAAACGCGTTTTAAGCATGCACATGCATCTTTTGGTAGACGCGGATGAAGTTTTCTGCAAAACCACAAGGTGTGCATGCAAATGGTGCTTTTGGCAGAACGCGCTCGTGGATTTCTACCAAACGACGTGCTAAGCATGCCGATGCTGCTCTTTTTAGCACCCGCGCACGGATTTGTGCGAAAACGCGTTTTAAGCATGCACATGCATCTTTTGGTAGACGCGGATGAAGTTTTCTGCAAAACCACAAGATGTGCATGCAAATGGTGCCTTTGGCAGAACGCGCACGTGAATTTCTACCAAACGACGTGCTAAGCATGCCGATGCTGCTCTTTTTAGCACCCGCGCACGGATTTGTGCGAAAACGCGTTTTAAGCATGCACATGCATCTTTTGGTAGACGCGGATGAAGTTTTCTGCAAAACCACAAGATGTGCATGCAAATGGTGCTTTTGGCAGAACGCGCACGTGGATTTCTACCTAACGACGTGCTAAGCATGCCGATGCTGCTCTTTTTAGCACCCGCGCACGGATTTGTGCGAAAACGCGTTTTAAGCATGCACATGCATCTTTTGGTAGACGCGGATGAAGTTTTCTGCAAAACCACAAGATGTGCATGCAAATGGTGCTTTTGGCAGAACGCGCACGTGGATTTCTACCAAACGACGTGCTAAGCATGCCGATGCTGCTCTTTTTAGCACCCGCGCACGCATTTGTGCGAAAACGCGTTTTAAGCATGCACATGCATCTTTTGGTAGACGCGGATGAAGTTTTCTGCAAAACCACAAGATGTGCATGCAAATGGTGCTTTTGGCAGAACGCGCACGTGGATTTCTACCAAACGACGTGCTAAGCATGCCGATGCTGCTCTTTTTAGCACCCGTGCGCGGATTTGTGCGAAAACGCGTTTTAAGCATGCACATGCATCTTTTGGTAGACGCGGATGAAGTTTTCTGCAAAACCACAAGATGTGCATGCAAATGGTGCTTTTGGCAGAACGCGCACGTGGATTTCTACCAAACGACGTGCTAAGCATACCGATGCTGCTCTTTTTAGCACCCGCGCACGGATTTGTGCGAAAACGCGTTTTAAGCATGCACATGCATCTTTTGGTAGACGCGGATGAAGTTTTCTGCAAAACCACAAGATGTGCATGCAAATGGTGCTTTTTGCAGAACCCGCACGTGGATTTCTACCAAACGACGTGCTAAGCATGCCGATGCTGCTCTTTTTAGCACCCGCGCACGGATTTGTGCGAAAACGCGTTTTAAGCATGCACATGCATCTTTTGGTAGACGCGGATGAAGTTTTCTGCAAAACCACAAGGTGTGCATGCAAATGGTGCTTTTGGCAGAACGCGCTCGTGGATTTCTACCAAACGACGTGCTAAGCATGCCGATGCTGCTCTTTTTAGCACCCGCGCACGGATTTGTGCGAAAACGCGTTTTAAGCATGCACATGCATCTTTTGGTAGACGCGGATGAAGTTTTCTGCAAAACCACAAGATGTGCATGCAAATGGTGCCTTTGGCAGAACGCGCACGTGAATTTCTACCAAACGACGTGCTAAGCATGCCGATGCTGCTCTTTTTAGCACCCGCGCACGGATTTGTGCGAAAACGCGTTTTAAGCATGCACATGCATCTTTTGGTAGACGCGGATGAAGTTTTCTGCAAAACCACAAGATGTGCATGCAAATGGTGCTTTTGGCAGAACGCGCACGTGGATTTCTACCTAACGACGTGCTAAGCATGCCGATGCTGCTCTTTTTAGCACCCGCGCACGGATTTGTGCGAAAACGCGTTTTAAGCATGCACATGCATCTTTTGGTAGACGCGGATGAAGTTTTCTGCAAAACCACAAGATGTGCATGCAAATGGTGCTTTTGGCAGAACGCGCACGTGGATTTCTACCAAACGACGTGCTAAGCATGCCGATGCTGCTCTTTTTAGCACCCGCGCACGCATTTGTGCGAAAACGCGTTTTAAGCATGCACATGCATCTTTTGGTAGACGCGGATGAAGTTTTCTGCAAAACCACAAGATGTGCATGCAAATGGTGCTTTTGGCAGAACGCGCACGTGGATTTCTACCAAACGACGTGCTAAGCATGCCGATGCTGCTCTTTTTAGCACCCGTGCGCGGATTTGTGCGAAAACGCGTTTTAAGCATGCACATGCATCTTTTGGTAGACGCGGATGA
Source organism: Dermacentor andersoni (assembly GCF_023375885.2). Lineage (NCBI taxonomy): Eukaryota > Metazoa > Arthropoda > Arachnida > Ixodida > Ixodidae > Dermacentor > Dermacentor andersoni. Next base: position 97,477 of record NW_027314772.1, read on the forward strand.
AGTTTTCTGCAAAACCACAAGATGTGCATGCAAATGGTGCTTTTGGCAGAACGCGCACGTGGATTTCTACCAAACGACGTGCTAAGCATACCGATGCTGCTCTTTTTAGCACCCGCGCACGGATTTGTGCGAAAACGCGTTTTAAGCATGCACATGCATCTTTTGGTAGACGCGGATGAAGTTTTCTGCAAAACCACAAGATGTGCATGCAAATGGTGCTTTTGGCAGAACGCGCACGTGGATTTCTACCAAACGACGTGCTAAGCATGCCGATGCTGCTCTTTTTAGCACCCGCGCACGCATTTGTGCGAAAACGCGTTTTAAGCATGCACATGCATCCTTTGGTAGACGCGGATAAAGTTTTCTGCAAAACCACAAGATGTGCATGCAAATGGTGCTTTTTGCAGAACCCGCACGTGGATTTCTACCAAACGACGTGCTAAGCATGCCGATGCTGCTCTTTTTAGCACCCGCGCACGGATTTGTGCGAAAACGCGTTTTAAGCATGCACATGCATCTTTTGGTAGACGCGGATGAAGTTTTCTGCAAAACCACAAGATGTGCATGCAAATGGTGCTTTTGGCAGAACGCGCACGTGGATTTCTACCAAACGACGTGCTAAGCATGCCGATGCTGCTCTTTTTAGCACCCGCGCACGCATTTGTGCGAAAACGCGTTTTAAGCATGCACATGCATCTTTTGGTAGACGCGGATGAAGTTTTCTGCAAAACCACAAGATGTGCATGCAAATGGTGCTTTTGGCAGAACGCGCACGTGGATTTCTACCAAACGACGTGCTAAGCATGCCGATGCTGCTCTTTTTAGCACCCGTGCGCGGAATTGTGCGAAAACGCGTTTTAAGCATGCACATGCATCTTTTGGTAGACGCGGATAAAGTTTTCTGCAAAACCACAAGATGTGCATGCAAATGGTGCTTTTGGCACAACGCGCACGTGGATTTCTACCAAACGACGTGCTAAGCATGCCGATGCTGCTCTTTTTAGCACCCGCGCACGGATTTGTGCGAAAACGCGTTTTAAGCATGCACATGCATCTTTTGGTAGACGCGGATGAAGTTTTCTGCAAAACCACAAGGTGTGCATGCAAATGGTGCTTTTGGCAGAACGCGCTCGTGGATTTCTACCAAACGACGTGCTAAGCATGCCGATGCTGCTCTTTTTAGCACCCGCGCACGGATTTGTGCGAAAACGCGTTTTAAGCATGCACATGCATCTTTTGGTAGACGCGGATGAAGTTTTCTGCAAAACCAAAAGATGTGCATGCAAATGGTGCTTTTGGCAGAACGCGCACGTGGATTTCTACCAAACGACGTGCTAAGCATGCCGATGCTGCTCTTTTTAGCACCCGCGCACGGATTTGTGCGAAAACGCGTTTTAAGCATGCACATGCATCTTTTGGTAGACGCGGATGAAGTTTTCTTCAAAACCACAAGATGTGCATGCAAATGGTGCTTTTGGCAGAACGCGCACGTGGATTTCTACCAAACGACGTGCTAAGCATGCCGATGCTGCTCTTTTTAGCACCCGCGCACGGATTTGTGCGAAAACTCGTTTTAAGCATGCACATGCATCTTTTGGTAGACGCGGATGAAGTTTTCTGCAAAACCACAAGATGTGCATGCAAATGGTGCTTTTGGCAGAACGCGCACGTGGATTTCTACCAAACGACGTGCTAAGCATGCCGATGCTGCTCTTTTTAGCACCCGCGCACGCATTTGTGCGAAAACGCGTTTTAAGCATGCACATGCATCCTTTGGTAGACGCGGATAAAGTTTTCTGCAAAACCACAAGATGTGCATGCAAATGGTGCTTTTCGCAGAACGCGCACGTGGATTTCTACCAAACGACGTGCTAAGCATGCCGATGCTGCTCTTTTTAGCACCCGCGCACGGATTTGTGCGAAAACGCGTTTTAAGCATGCACATGCATCTTTTGGTAGACGCGGATGAAGTTTTCTGCAAAACCACAAGGTGTGCATGCAAATGGTGCTTTTGGCAGAACGCGCACGTGTATTTCTACCAAACGACGTGCTAAGCATGCCGATGCTGCTCTTTTTAGCACCCGCGCACGGATTTGTGCGAAAACGCGTTTTAAGCATGCACATGCATCTTTTGGTAGACGCGGATGAAGTTTTCTGCAAAACCACAAGATGTGCATGCAAATGGTGCTTTTGGCAGAACGCGCACGTGGATTTCTACCAAACGACGTGCTAAGCATGCCGATGCTGCTCTTTTTAGCACCCGCGCACGCATTTGTGCGAAAACGCGTTTTAAGCATGCACATGCATCCTTTGGTAGACGCGGATAAAGTTTTATGCAAAACCACAAGATGTGCATGCAAATGGTGCTTTTTGCAGAACGCGCACGTGGATTTCTACCAAACGACGTGCTAAGCATGCCGATGCTGCTCTTTTTAGCACCCGCGCACGGATTTGTGCGAAAACGCGTTTTAAGCATGCACATGCATCTTTTGGTAGACGCGGATGAAGTTTTCTGCAAAACCACAAGGTGTGCATGCAAATGGTGCTTTTGGCAGAACGTGCTCGTGGATTTCTACCAAACGACGTGCTAAGCATGCCGATGCTGCTCTTTTTAGCACCCGCGCACGCATTTGTGCGAAAACGCGTTTTAAGCATGCACATGCATCTTTTGGTAGACGCGGATGAAGTTTTCTGCAAAACCAGAAGATGTGCATGCAAATGGTGCTTTTGGCAGAACGCGCACGTGGATTTCTACCAAACGACGTGCTAAGCATGCCGATGCTGCTCTTTTTAGCACCCGCGCACGGATTTGTGCGAAAACGCGTTTTAAGCATGCACATGCATCTTTTGGTAGACGCGGATGAAGTTTTCTGCAAAACCACAAGATGTGCATGCAAATGGTGCTTTTTGCAGAACGCGCACGTGGATTTCTACCAAACGACGTGCTAAGCATGCCGATGCTGCTCTTTTTAGCACCCGCGCACGGATTTGTGCGAAAACGCGTTTTAAGCGTGCACATGCATCTTTTGGTAGACGCGGATGAAGTTTTCTGCAAAACCACAAGATGTGCATGCAAATGGTGCTTTTGGCAGAACGCGCACGTGGATTTCTACCAAACGACGTGCTAAGCATGCCGATGCTGCTCTTTTTAGCACCCGCGCACGGATTTGGGCGAAAACGCGTTTTAAGCATGCACATGCATCTTTTGGTAGACGCGGATGAAGTTTTCTGCAAAACCACAAGATGTGCACGCAAATGGTGCTTTTGGCAGAACGCGCACGTGGATTTCTACCAAACGACGTGCTAAGCATGCCGATGCTGCTCTTTTTAGCACCCGCGCACGGATTTGTGCGAAAACGCGTTTTCAGCATGCACATGCATCTTTTGGTAGACGCGGATGAAGTTTTCTGCAAAACCAGATGTGCATGCAAATGGTGCTTTTGGCAGAACGCGCACGTGGATTTCTACCAAACGACGTGCTAAGCATGCCGATGCTGCTCTTTTTAGCACCCGCGCATGGATTTGTGCGAAAACGCGTTTTAAGCATGCACATGCATCTTTTGGTAGACGCGGATGAAGTTTTCTGCAAAACCACAAGATGTGCATGCAAATGGTGCTTTTGGCAGAACGCGCACGTGGATTTCTACCAAACGACGTGCTAAGCATGCCGATGCTGCTCTTTTTAGCACCCGCGCACGCATTTGTGCGAAAACGCGTTTTAAGCATGCACATGCATCTTTTGGTAGACGCGGATGAAGTTTTCTGCAAAACCACAAGATGTGCATGCAAATGGTGCTTTTGGCAGAACGCGCACGTGGATTTCTACCAAACGACGTGCTAAGCATGCCGATGCTGCTCTTTTTAGCACCCGCGCACGGATTTGTGCGAAAACGCGTTTTAAGCATGCACATGCATCTTTTGGTAGACGCGGATGAAGTTTTCTTCAAAACCACAAGATGTGCATGCAAATGGTGCTTTTGGCAGAACGCGCACGTGGATTTCTACCAAACGACGTGCTAAGCATGCCGATGCTGCTCTTTTTAGCACCCGCGCACGGATTTGTGCGAAAACGCGTTTTAAGCATGCACATGCATCTTTTGGTAGACGCGGATGAAGTTTTCTGCAAAACCACAAGATGTGCATGCAAATGGTGCTTTTGGCAGAACGCGCACGTGGATTTCTACCAAACGACGTGCTAAGCATGCCGATGCTGCTCTTTTTAGCACCCGCGCACGCATTTGTGCGAAAACGCGTTTTAAGCATGCACATGCATCCTTTGGTAGACGCGGATAAAGTTTTCTGCAAAACCACAAGATGTGCATGCAAATGGTGCTTTTTGCAGAACGCGCACGTGGATTTCTACCAAACGACGTGCTAAGCATGCCGATGCTGCTCTTTTTAGCACCCGCGCACGGATTTGTGCGAAAACGCGTTTTAAGCATGCACATGCATCTTTTGGTAGACGCGGATGAAGTTTTCTGCAAAACCACAAGGTGTGCATGCAAATGGTGCTTTTGGCAGAACGTGCTCGTGGATTTCTACCAAACGACGTGCTAAGCGTGCCGATGCTGCTCTTTTTAGCACCCGCGCACGCATTTGTGCGAAAACGCGTTTTAAGCATGCACATGCATCTTTTGGTAGACGCGGATGAAGTTTTCTGCAAAACCAGATGTGCATGCAAATGGTGCTTTTGGCAGAACGCGCACGTGGATTTCTACCAAACGACGTGCTAAGCATGCCGATGCTGCTCTTTTTAGCACCCGCGCACGGATTTGTGCGAAAACGTGTTTTAAGCATGCACATGCATCTTTTGGTAGACGCGGATGAAGTTTTCTGCAAAACCACAAGATGTGCATGCAAATGGTGCTTTTTGCAGAACGCGCACGTGGATTTCTACCAAACGACGTGCTAAGCATGCCGATGCTGCTCTTTTTAGCACCCGCGCACGGATTTGTGCGAAAACGCGTTTTAAGCATGCACATGCATCTTTTGGTAGACGCGGATGAAGTTTTCTGCAAAACCACAAGATGTGCATGCAAATGGTGCTTTTGGCAGAACGCGCACGTGGATTTCTACCAAACGACGTGCTAAGCATGCCGATGCTGCTCTTTTTAGCACCCGCGCACGCATTTGTGCGAAAACGCGTTTTAAGCATGCACATGCATCTTTTGGTAGACGCGGATGAAGTTTTCTGCAAAACCACAAGATGTGCATGCAAATGGTGGTTTTGGCAGAACGCGCACGTGGATTTCTACCAAACGACGTGCTAAGCATGCCGATGCTGCTCTTTTTAGCGCCCGCGCACGGATTTGTGCGAAAACTCGTTTTAAGCATGCACATGCATCTTTTGGTAGACGCGGATGAAGTTTTCTGCAAAACCACAAGATGTGCATGCAAATGGTGCTTTTGGCAGAACGCGCACGTGGATTTCTACCAAACGACGTGCTAAGCATGCCGATGCTGCTCTTTTTAGCACCCGCGCACGCATTTGTGCGAAAACGCGTTTTAAGCATGCACATGCATCCTTTGGTAGACGCGGATAGTTTTCTGCAAAACCACAAGATGTGCATGCAAATGGTGCTTTTCGCAGAACGCGCACGTGGATTTCTACCAAACGACGTGCTAAGCATGCCGATGCTGCTCTTTTTAGCACCCGCGCACGGATTTGTGCGAAAACGCGTTTTAAGCATGCAAATGCATCTTTTGGTAGACGCGGATGAAGTTTTCTGCAAAAGCACAAGGTGTGCATGAAAATGGTGCTTTTGGCAGAACGCGCACGTGGATTTCTACCAAACGACGTGCTAAGCATGCCGATGCTGCTCTTTTTAGCACCCGCGCACGGATTTGTGCGAAAACGCGTTTTAAGCATGCACATGCATCTTTTGGTAGACGCGGATGAAGTTTTCTGCAAAACCACAAGATGTGCATGCAAATGGTGCTTTTGGCAGAACGCGCACGTGGATTTCTACCAAACGACGTGCTAAGCATGCCGATGCTGCTCTTTTTAGCACCCGCGCACGGATTTGGGCGAAAACGCGTTTTAAGCATGCACATGCATCTTTTGGTAGACGCGGATGAAGTTTTCTGCAAAACCACAAGATGTGCACGCAAATGGTGCTTTTGGCAGAACGCGCACGTGGATTTCTACCAAACGACGTGCTAAGCATGCCGATGCTGCTCTTTTTAGCACCCGCGCACGGATTTGTGCGAAAACGCGTTTTCAGCATGCACATGCATCTTTTGGTAGACGCGGATGAAGTTTTCTGCAAAACCAGAAGATGTGCATGCAAATGGTGCTTTTGGCAGAACGCGCACGTGGATTTCTACCAAACGACGTGCTAAGCATGCCGATGCTGCTCTTTTTAGCACCCGCGCACGCATTTGTGCGAAAACGCGTTTTAAGCATGCACATGCATCCTTTGGTAGACGCGGATAAAGTTTTCTGCAAAACCACAAGATGTGCATGCAAATGGTGCTTTTTGCAGAACGCGCACGTGGATTTCTACCAAACGACGTGCTAAGCATGCCGATGCTGCTCTTTTTAGCACCCGCGCACGGATTTGTGCGAAAACGCGTTTTAAGCATGCACGTGCATCTTTTGGTAGACGCGGATGAAGTTTTCTGCAAAACCACAAGGTGTGCATGCAAATGGTGCTTTTGGCAGAACGTGCTCGTGGATTTCTACCAAACGACGTGCTAAGCATGCCGATGCTGCTCTTTTTAGCACCCGCGCACGCATTTGTGCGAAAACGCGTTTTAAGCATGCACATGCATCTTTTGGTAGACGCGGATGAAGTTTTCTGCAAAACCAGATGTGCATGCAAATGGTGCTTTTGGCAGAACGCGCACGTGGATTTCTACCAAACGACGTGCTAAGCATGCCGATGCTGCTCTTTTTAGCACCCGCGCACGGATTTGTGCGAAAACGTGTTTTAAGCATGCACATGCATCTTTTGGTAGACGCGGATGAAGTTTTCTGCAAAACCACAAGATGTGCATGCAAATGGTGCTTTTTGCAGAACGCGCACGTGGATTTCTACCAAACGACGTGCTAAGCATGCCGATGCTGCTCTTTTTAGCACCCGCGCACGGATTTGTGCGAAAACGCGTTTTAAGCGTGCACATGCATCTTTTGGTAGACGCGGATGAAGTTTTCTGCAAAACCACAAGATGTGCATGCAAATGGTGCTTTTGGCAGAACGCGCACGTGGATTTCTACCAAACGACGTGCTAAGCATGCCGATGCTGCTCTTTTTAGCACCCGCGCACGGATTTGGGCGAAAACGCGTTTTAAGCATGCACATGCATCTTTTGGTAGACGCGGATGAAGTTTTCTGCAAAACCACAAGATGTGCACGCAAGTGGTGCTTTTGGCAGAACGCGCACGTGGATTTCTACCAAACGACGTGCTAAGCATGCCGATGCTGCTCTTTTTAGCGCCCGCGCACGGATTTGTGCGAAAACTCGTTTTAAGCATGCACATGCATCTTTTGGTAGACGCGGATGAAGTTTTCTGCAAAACCAGAAGATGTGCATGCAAATGGTGCTTTTGGTAGAACGCGCACGTGGATTTCTACCAAACGACGTGCTAAGCATGCCGATGCTGCTCTTTTTAGCACCCGCGCACGCATTTGTGCGAAAACGCGTTTTAAGCATGCACATGCATCCTTTGGTAGACGCGGATAAAGTTTTCTGCAAAACCACAAGATGTGCATGCAAATGGTGCTTTTTGCAGAACGCGCACGTGGATTTCTACCAAACGACGTGCTAAGCATGCCGATGCTGCTCTTTTTAGCACCCGCGCACGGATTTGTGCGAAAACGCGTTTTAAGCATGCACATGCATCTTTTGGTAGACGCGGATGAAGTTTTCTGCAAAACCACAAGGTGTGCATGCAAATGGTGCTTTTGGCAGAACGTGCTCGTGGATTTCTACCAAACGACGTGCTAAGCATGCCGATGCTGCTCTTTTTAGCACCCGCGCACGCATTTGTGCGAAAACGCGTTTTAAGCATGCACATGCATCTTTTGGTAGACGCGGATGAAGTTTTCTGCAAAACCAGATGTGCATGCAAATGGTGCTTTTGGCAGAACGCGCACGTGGATTTCTACCAAACGACGTGCTAAGCATGCCGATGCTGCTCTTTTTAGCACCCGCGCACGGATTTGTGCGAAAACGTGTTTTAAGCATGCACATGCATCTTTTGGTAGACGCGGATGAAGTTTTCTGCAAAACCACAAGATGTGCATGCAAATGGTGCTTTTTGCAGAACGCGCACGTGGATTTCTACCAAACGACGTGCTAAGCATGCCGATGCTGCTCTTTTTAGCACCCGCGCACGGATTTGTGCGAAAACGCGTTTTAAGCGTGCACATACATCTTTTGGTAGACGCGGATGAAGTTTTCTGCAAAACCACAAGATGTGCATGCAAATGGTGCTTTTGGCAGAACGCGCACGTGGATTTCTACCAAACGACGTGCTAAGCATGCCGATGCTGCTCGTTTTAGCACCCGCGCACGGATTTGGGCGAAAACGCGTTTTAAGCATGCGCATGCATCTTTTGGTAGACGCGGATGAAGTTTTCTGCAAAACCACAAGATGTGCACGCAAATGGTGCTTTTGGCAGAACGCGCACGTGGATTTCTACCAAACGACGTGCTAAGCATGCCGATGCTGCTCTTTTTAGCACCCGCGCACGGATTTGTGCGAAAACGCGTTTTCAGCATGCACATGCATCTTTTGGTAGACGCGGATGAAGTTTTCTGCAAAACCAGAAGATGTGCATGCAAATGGTGCTTTTGGCAGAACGCGCACGTGGATTTCTACCAAACGACGTGCTAAGCATGCCGATGCTGCTCTTTTTAGCACCCGCGCACGGATTTGTGCGAAAACGCGTTTTAAGCATGCACATGCATCTTTTGGTAGACGCGGATGAAGTTTTCTGCAAAACCACAAGATGTGCATGCAAATGGTGCTTTTGGCAGAACGCGCACGTGGATTTCTACCAAACGACGTGCTAAGCATGCCGATGCTGCTCTTTTTAGCACCCGCGCACGCATTTGTGCGAAAACGCGTTTTAAGCATGCACATGCATCTTTTGGTAGACGCGGATGAAGTTTTCTGCAAAACCACAAGATGTGCATGCAAATGGTGCTTTTGGCAGAACGCGCACGTGGATTTCTACCAAACGACGTGCTAAGCATGCCGATGCTGCTCTTTTTAGCGCCCGCGCACGGATTTGTGCGAAAACTCGTTTTAAGCATGCACATGCATCTTTTGGTAGACGCGGATGAAGTTTTCTGCAAAACCACAAGATGTGCATGCAAATGGTGCTTTTGGCAGAACGCGCACGTGGATTTCTACCAAACGACGTGCTAAGCATGCCGATGCTGCTCTTTTTAGCACCCGCGCACGCATTTGTGCGAAAACGCGTTTTAAGCATGCACATGCATCCTTTGGTAGACGCGGATAGTTTTCTGCAAAACCACAAGATGTGCATGCAAATGGTGCTTTTCGCAGAACGCGCACGTGGATTTCTACCAAACGACGTGCTAAGCATGCCGATGCTGCTCTTTTTAGCACCCGCGCACGGATTTGTGCGAAAACGCGTTTTAAGCATGCACATGCATCTTTTGGTAGACGCGGATGAAGTTTTCTGCAAAAGCACAAGGTGTGCATGAAAATGGTGCTTTTGGCAGAACGCGCACGTGGATTTCTACCAAACGACGTGCTAAGCATGCCGATGCTGCTCTTTTTAGCACCCGCGCACGCATTTGTGCGAAAACGCGTTTTAAGCATGCACATGCATCTTTTGGTAGACGCGGATGAAGTTTTCTGCAAAACCACAAGATGTGCATGCAAATGGTGCTTTTGGCAGAACGCGCACGTGGATTTCTACCAAACGACGTGCTAAGCATGCCGATGCTGCTCTTTTTAGCGCCCGCGCACGGATTTGTGCGAAAACTCGTTTTAAGCATGCACATGCATCTTTTGGTAGACGCGGATGAAGTTTTCTGCAAAACCACAAGATGTGCATGCAAATGGTGCTTTTGGCAGAACGCGCACGTGGATTTCTACCAAACGACGTGCTAAGCATGCCGATGCTGCTCTTTTTAGCACCCGCGCACACATTTGTGCGAAAACGCGTTTTAAGCATGCACATGCATCCTTTGGTAGACGCGGATAGTTTTCTGCAAAACCACAAGATGTGCATGCAAATGGTGCTTTTCGCAGAACGCGCACGTGGATTTCTACCAAACGACGTGCTAAGCATGCCGATGCTGCTCTTTTTAGCACCCGCGCACGGATTTGTGCGAAAACGCGTTTTAAGCATGCACATGCATCTTTTGGTAGACGCGGATGAAGTTTTCTGCAAAAGCACAAGGTGTGCATGCAAATGGTGCTTTTGGCAGAACGCGCACGTGGATTTCTACCAAACGACGTGCTAAGCATGCCGATGCTGCTCGTTTTAGCACCCGCGCACGGATTTGGGCGAAAACGCGTTTTAAGCATGCACATGCATCTTTTGGTAGACGCGGATGAAGTTTTCTGCAAAACCACAAGATGTGCACGCAAATGGTGCTTTTGGCAGAACGCGCACGTGGATTTCTACCAAACGACGTGCTAAGCATGCCGATGCTGCTCTTTTTAGCACCCGCGCACGGATTTGTGCGAAAACGCGTTTTCAGCATGCACATGCATCTTTTGGTAGACGCGGATGAAGTTTTCTGCAAAACCAGAAGATGTGCATGCAAATGGTGCTTTTGGCAGAACGCGCACGTGGATTTCTACCAAACGACGTGCTAAGCATGCCGATGCTGCTCTTTTTAGCACCCGCGCACGGATTTGTGCGAAAACGCGTTTTAAGCATGCACATGCATCTTTTGGTAGACGCGGATGAAGTTTTCTGCAAAACCACAAGATGTGCATGCAAATGGTGCTTTTGGCAGAACGCGCACGTGGATTTCTACCAAACGACGTGCTAAGCATGCCGATGCTGCTCTTTTTAGCACCCGCGCACGCATTTGTGCGAAAACGCGTTTTAAGCATGCACATGCATCTTTTGGTAGACGCGGATGAAGTTTTCTGCAAAACCACAAGATGTGCATGCAAATGGTGCTTTTGGCAGAACGCGCACGTGGATTTCTACCAAACGACGTGCTAAGCATGCCGATGCTGCTCTTTTTAGCGCCCGCGCACGGATTTGTGCGAAAACTCGTTTTAAGCATGCACATGCATCTTTTGGTAGACGCGGATGAAGTTTTCTGCAAAACCACAAGATGTGCATGCAAATGGTGCTTTTGGCAGAACGCGCACGTGGATTTCTACCAAACGACGTGCTAAGCATGCCGATGCTGCTCTTTTTAGCACCCGCGCACGCATTTGTGCGAAAACGCGTTTTAAGCATGCACATGCATCCTTTGGTAGACGCGGATAGTTTTCTGCAAAACCACAAGATGTGCATGCAAATGGTGCTTTTCGCAGAACGCGCACGTGGATTTCTACCAAACGACGTGCTAAGCATGCCGATGCTGCTCTTTTTAGCACCCGCGCACGGATTTGTGCGAAAACGCGTTTTAAGCATGCACATGCATCTTTTGGTAGACGCGGATGAAGTTTTCTGCAAAAGCACAAGGTGTGCATGAAAATGGTGCTTTTGGCAGAACGCGCACGTGGATTTCTACCAAACGACGTGCTAAGCATGCCGATGCTGCTCTTTTTAGCACCCGCGCACGGATTTGTGCGAAAACGCGTTTTAAGCATGCACATGCATCTTTTGGTAGACGCGGATGAAGTTTTCTGCAAAACCACAAGATGTGCATGCAAATGGTGCTTTTGGCAGAACGCGCACGTGGATTTCTACCAAACGACGTGCTAAGCATGCCGATGCTGCTCTTTTTAGCACCCGCGCACGGATTTGGGCGAAAACGCGTTTTAAGCATGCACATGCATCTTTTGGTAGACGCGGATGAAGTTTTCTGCAAAACCACAAGATGTGCACGCAAATGGTGCTTTTGGCAGAACGCGCACGTGGATTTCTACCAAACGACGTGCTAAGCATGCCGATGCTGCTCTTTTTAGCACCCGCGCACGGATTTGTGCGAAAACGCGTTTTCAGCATGCACATGCATCTTTTGGTAGACGCGGATGAAGTTTTCTGCAAAACCAGAAGATGTGCATGCAAATGGTGCTTTTGGCAGAACGCGCACGTGGATTTCTACCAAACGACGTGCTAAGCATGCCGATGCTGCTCTTTTTAGCACCCGCGCACGGATTTGTGCGAAAACGCGTTTTAAGCATGCACATGCATCTTTTGGTAGACGCGGATGAAGTTTTCTGCAAAACCACAAGATGTGCATGCAAATGGTGCTTTTGGCAGAACGCGCACGTGGATTTCTACCAAACGACGTGCTAAGCATGCCGATGCTGCTCTTTTTAGCACCCGCGCACGCATTTGTGCGAAAACGCGTTTTAAGCATGCACATGCATCTTTTGGTAGACGCGGATGAAGTTTTCTGCAAAACCACAAGATGTGCATGCAAATGGTGCTTTTGGCAGAACGCGCACGTGGATTTCTACCAAACGACGTGCTAAGCATGCCGATGCTGCTCTTTTTAGCGCCCGCGCACGGATTTGTGCGAAAACTCGTTTTAAGCATGCACATGCATCTTTTGGTAGACGCGGATGAAGTTTTCTGCAAAACCACAAGATGTGCATGCAAATGGTGCTTTTGGCAGAACGCGCACGTGGATTTCTACCAAACGACGTGCTAAGCATGCCGATGCTGCTCTTTTTAGCACCCGCGCACACATTTGTGCGAAAACGCGTTTTAAGCATGCACATGCATCCTTTGGTAGACGCGGATAGTTTTCTGCAAAACCACAAGATGTGCATGCAAATGGTGCTTTTCGCAGAACGCGCACGTGGATTTCTACCAAACGACGTGCTAAGCATGCCGATGCTGCTCTTTTTAGCACCCGCGCACGGATTTGTGCGAAAACGCGTTTTAAGCATGCACATGCATCTTTTGGTAGACGCGGATGAAGTTTTCTGCAAAAGCACAAGGTGTGCATGCAAATGGTGCTTTTGGCAGAACGCGCACGTGGATTTCTACCAAACGACGTGCTAAGCATGCCGATGCTGCTCTTTTTAGCACCCGCGCACGGATTTGTGCGAAAACGCGTTTTAAGCATGCACATGCATCTTTTGGTAGACGCGGATGAAGTTTTCTGCAAAACCACAAGATGTGCATGCAAATGGTGCTTTTGGCAGAACGCGCACGTGGATTTCTACCAAACGACGTGCTAAGCATGCCGATGCTGCTCTTTTTAGCACCCGCGCACGGATTTGTGCGAAAACGCGTTTTAAGCATGCACATGCATCTTTTGGTAGACGCGGATGAAGTTTTCTTCAAAACCACAAGATGTGCATGCAAATGGTGCTTTTGGCAGAACTTGCACGTGGATTTCTACCAAACGACGTGCTAAGCATGCCGATGCTGCTCTTTTTAGCACCCGCGCACGGATTTGTGCGAAAACGCGTTTTAAGCATGCACATGCATCTTTTGGTAGACGCGGATGAAGTTTTCTGCAAAACCACAAGATGTGCATGCAAATGGTGCTTTTGGCAGAACGCGCACGTGGATTTCTACCAAACGACGTGCTAAGCATGCCGATGCTGCTCTTTTTAGCACCCGCGCACGCATTTGTGCGAAAACGCGTTTTAAGCATGCACATGCATCTTTTGGTAGACGCGGATGAAGTTTTCTGCAAAACCACAAGATGTGCATGCAAATGGTGCTTTTGGCAGAACGCGCACGTGGATTTCTACCAAACGACGTGCTAAGCATGCCGATGCTGCTCTTTTTAGCACCCGCGCATGGATTTGTGCGAAAACGCGTTTTAAGCATGCACATGCATCTTTTGGTAGACGCGGATGAAGTTTTCTGCAAAACCACAAGATGTGCATGCAAATGGTGATTTTGGCAGAACGCGCACGTGGATTTCTACCAAAGGACGTGCTAAGCATGCCGATGCTGCTCTTTTTAGCACCCGCGCACGTATTTGTGCGAAAACGCGTTTTAAGCATGCACATGCATCTTTTGGTAGACGCGGATGAAGTTTTCTGCAAAACCACAAGATGTGCATGCAAATGGTGCTTTTGGCAGAACGCGCACGTGGATTTCTACCAAACGACGTGCTAAGCATGCCGATGCTGCTCTTTTTAGCACCCGCGCACGCATTTGTGCGAAAACGCGTTTTAAGCATGCACATGCATCTTTTGGTAGACGCGGATGAAGTTTTCTGCAAAACCACAAGATGTGCGTGCAAATGTTGCTTTTGGCAGAACGCGCACGTGGATTTCTACCAAACGACGTGCTAAGCATGCCGATGCTGCTCTTTTTAGCACCCGCGCACGGATTTGTGCGAAAACGCGTTTTAAGCATGCACATGCATCTTTTGGTAGACGCGGATGAAGTTTTCTGCAAAACCACAAGATGTACATGCAAATGGTGCTTTTGGCAGAACGCGCACGTGGATTTCTACCAAACGACGTGCTAAGCATGCCGATGCTGCTCTTTTTAGCACCCGCGCACGGATTTGTGCGAAAACGCGTTTTAAGCATGCACATGCATCTTTTGGTAGACGCGGATGAAGTTTTCTGCAAAACCACAAGGTGTGCATGCAAATGGTGCTTTTGGCAGAACGCGCACGTGGATTTCTACCAAACGACGTGCTAAGCATGCCGATGCTGCTCTTTTTAGCACCCGCGCACGCATTTGTGCGAAAACGCGCTTTAAGCATGCACATGCATATTTTGGTAGACGCGGATGAAGTTTTCTGCAAAACCAGAAGATGTGCATGCAAATGGTGCTTTTGGCAGAACGCGCACGTGGATTTCTACCAAACGACGTGGTAAGCATGCCGATGCTGCTCTTTTTAGCACCCGCGCACGGATTTGTGCGAAAACGCGTTTTAAGCATGCACATGCATCTTTTGGTAGACGCGGATGAAGTTTTCTGCATAACCACAAGATGTGCATGCAAATGGTGCTTTTTCCAGAACGCGCACGTGGATTTCTACCAAACGACGTGCTAAGCATGCCGATGCTGCTCTTTTTAGCACCCGCGCACGGATTTGTGCGAAAACGCGTTTTAAGCATGCACATGCATCTTTTGGTAGACGCGGATGAAGTTTTCTGCAAAACCACAAGATGTGCATGCAAATGGTGCTTTTGGCAGAACGCGCACGTGGATTTCTACCAAACGACGTGCTAAGCATGCCGATGCTGCTCTTTTTAGCACCCGCGCAAGCATTTGTGCGAAAACGCGTTTTAAGCATGCACATGCATCTTTTGGTAGACGCAGATGAAGTTTTCTGCAAAACCACAAGATGTGCATGCAAATGGTGCTTTTGGCAGAACGCGCACGTGGATTTCTACCAAACGACGTGCTAAGCATGCCGATGCTGCTCTTTTTAGCACCCGCGCACGGATTTGTGCGAAAACGCGTTTTAAGCATGCACATGCATCTTTTGGTAGACGCGGATGAAGTTTTCTGCAAAACCACAAGATGTGCATGCAAATGGTGCTTTTGGCTGAACGCGCACGTGGATTTCTACCAAACGACGTGCTAAGCATGCCGATGCTGCTCTTTTTAGCACCGGCGCACGGATTTGGGCGAAAACGCGTTTTAAGCATGCACATGCATCTTTTCGTAGACGCGGATGAAGTTTTCTGCAAAACCACAAGATGTGCATGCAAATGGTGCTTTTGGCAGAACGCGCACGTGGATTTCCACCAAACGACGTGCTAAGCATGCCGATGCTGCTCTTTTTAGCACCCGCCCACGGATTTGTGCGAAAACGCGTTTTCAGCATGCACATGCATCTTTTGGTAGACGCGGATGATGTTTTCTGCAAAACCAGAAGATGTGCATGCAAATGGTGCTTTTGGCAGAACGCGCACGTGGATTTCTACCAAACGACGTGCTAAGCATGCCGATGCTGCTCTTTTTAGCACCCGCGCACGGATTTGTGCGAAAACGCGTTTTAAGCATGCACATGCATCTTTTGGTAGACGCGGATGAAGTTTTCTGCAAAACCACAAGATGTGCATGCAAATGGTGCTTTTGGCAGAACGCGCACGTGGATTTCTACCAAACGACGGGCTAAGCATGCCGATGCTGCTCTTTTTAGCACCCGCGCACGGATTTGTGCGAAAACGCGTTTTAAGCATGCACATGCATCTTTTGGTAGACGCGGATGAAGTTTTCTGCAAAACCACAAGATGTGCATGCAAATGGTGCTTTTGGCAGAACGCGCACGTGGATTTCTACCAAACGACGTGCTAAGCATGCCGATGCTGCTCTTTTTAGCACCCGCGCACGCATTTGTGCGAAAACGCGTTTTAAGCATGCACATGCATCCTTTGGTAGACGCGGATGAAGTTTTCTGCAAAACCACAAGATGTGCATGCAAATGGTGCTTTTGGCAGAACGCGCACGTGGATTTCTACCAAACGACGTGCTAAGCATACCGATGCTACTCTTTTTAGCACCCGCGCACGCATTTGTGCGAAAACGCGTTTTAAGCATGCACATGCATCTTTTGGTAGACGCGGATGAAGTTTTCTGCAAAACCACAAGATGTGCATGCAAATGGTGCTTTTTGCAGAACGCGCACGTGGATTTCTACCAAACGACGTGCTAAGCATGCCGATGCTGCTCTTTTTAGCACCCGCGCACGGATTTGTGCGAAAACGCGTTTTAAGCATGCACATGCATCTTTTGGTAGACGCGGATGAAGTTTTCTGCAAAACCACAAGATGTGCATGCAAATGGTGCTTTTGGCAGAACGCGCACGTGGATTTCTACCAAACGACGTGCTAAGCATGCCGATGCTGCTCTTTTTAGCACCCGCGCACGGATTTGTGCGAAAACGCGTTTTAAGCATGCACATGCATCTTTTGGTAGACGCGGATGAAGTTTTCTGCAAAACCACAAGATGTGCATGCAAATGGTGCTTTTTCCAGAACGCGCACGTGGATTTCTACCAAACGACGTGCTAAGCATGCCGATGCTGCTCTTTTTAGCACCCGCGCACGGATTTGTGCGAAAACGCGTTTTAAGCATGCACATGCATCTTTTGGTAGACGCGGATGAAGTTTTCTGCAAAACCACAAGATGTGCATGCAAATGGTGCTTTTGGCAGAACGCGCACGTGGATTTCTACCAAACGACGTGCTAAGCATGCCGATGCTGCTCTTTTTAGCACCCGCGCACGCATTTGTGCGAAAACGCGTTTTAAGCATGCACATGCATCTTTTGGTAGACGCGGATGAAGTTTTCTGCAAAACCACAAGATGTGCATGCAAATGGTGCTTTTGGCAGAACGCGCACGTGGATTTCTACCAAACGACGTGCTAAGCATGCCGATGCTGCTCTTTTTAGCACCCGCGCACGCATTTGTGCGAAAACGCGTTTCAAGCATGCACATGCATCTTTTGGTAGACGCGGATGAAGTTTTCTGCAAAACCACAAGATGTGCATGCAAATGGTGCTTTTGGCAGAACGCGCACGTGGATTTCTACCAAACGACGTGCTAAGCATGCCGATGCTGCTCTTTTTAGCACCCGCGCACGGATTTGTGCGAAAACGCGTTTTCAGCATGCACATGCATCTTTTGGTAGACGCGGATGAAGTTTTCTGCAAAACCAGAATACTAGAAGCGTACGGTGAGGGGCTAGTTGGTATAGCATTACGAGATCCAAAAAAAAAAAAACTGCGCAAAAAAAGGGACAAGACAAAGAGAGAACCGCACGACACGGGCGCAGACTAACAACTGGTTTTAATGCACCATCGCCTCTTTCCCACCAACAACAGAACGCATGCGCACCGGCCACAAAGACAAATACAGCTATCAAGTGGTCAAGCCTAGAAACGCCAACTCCTTGCGGTACAAATGTATGGAAGCTTCGCTAACACATTTATCAGGCCATAATCTCGCGATTTCAAAGGCTTCGATTATTTCGCGCTCTTTCTTATCCCTTGCGCGTTCGACAATCTTAGTCCTGCCGAAAAGTGGGGTACAAGCATTCCCGTCATGCCTGCAGGTCTTGCAATGCTTCGGAAGATGCTGTCCTCTAGAATCATCTAGGGAATTAGCGTGTTCTAACAATCTAATATTAATGCAGCACCCTGTTTGCCCAACATACACGTTGCCACAACTCAGCGGAATCTCATAAATGACATTCGCTCTACAGGGCACAAACTTGTTCCTGTGGTTAGTGCAGCACTCAATTTTCTTTTTTCTATCAGGTCTAACTAAATTGCACAGACTAGACAGCTTATAAGGTGCCGAAAAGAGAACCTGAATGTCGAATTTACCCGCGACTCTCTTCAGGCCATGCGAGACCCTGTGGGCATAGGGCATAACTTCATACTTCCTCCTCTCCTGTGTGTCCACCCCACGAGGCTTTGAACTTAATCGGAAGGACTTCAACAGGGACTCGGCAACAGCCCGAAGAAGGGCCAGCGGAAAACCGGCCGACCGAAGGCGATCAGCTTGGGCATCAAAACTGGACTGAACCTTATGAGGGCAGGACTTCACCAACGAAGCCCTGAGGCACGTTGACGCAATCCCCCTCTTGACCAGCTTCGAATGGCTCGAGTTGAAGGGTAGAAGTGCTTTTTTCGACCTAGGCATGTAAGCCCAGCAGAGGTGGGCAGGGTCATTAAAAAATAATTTTAAGTCTAAGAATTGCAAGCAGGAATTTTCAGGAAGTTCAACAGTAAAATTAAAGCTGGCAAAAGCAGACTTGAAGGATGCTAAAACCTCCGATGCCACCTGTGTCAAGTCGTCGTTGTGGTCTAAATTTAAAAGAATCAAAAAATCATCAACGTACCGGAACACACGAATGATGCGGTCGTCAGAAAGTACCCGCGATAGCGAGCGGTCAAGATCGGCTAAAAGAAGATGTGCATGCAAATGGTGCTTTTGGCAGAACGCGCACGTGGATTTCTACCAAACGACGTGCTAAGCATGCCGATGCTGCTCTTTTTAGCACCCGCGCACGGATTTGTGCGAAAAGGCGTTTTAAGCATGCACATGCATCTTTTGGTAGACGCGGATGAAGTTTTCTGCAAAACCACAAGATGTGCATGCAAATGGTGCTTTTGGCAGAACGCGCACGTGTATTTCTACCAAACGACGGGCTAAGCATGCCGATGCTGCTCTTTTTAGCACCCGCGCACGGATTTGTGCGAAAACGCGTTTTAAGCATGCACATGCATCTTTTGGTAGACGCGGATGAAGTTTTCTGCAAAACCACAAGATGAGCATGCAAATGGTGCTTTTGGCAGAACGCGCACGTGGATTTCTACCAAACGACGTGCTAAGCATGCCGATGCTGCTCTTTTTAGCACCCGCGCACGGATTTGTGCGAAAACGCGTTTTAAGCATGCACATGCATCTTTTGGTAGACGCGGATGAAGTTTTCTGCAAAACCACAAGATGTGCATGAAAATGGTGCTTTTGGCAGAACGCGCACGTGGATTTCTACCAAACGACGTGCTAAGCATGCCGATGCTGCTCTTTTTAGCACCCGCGCACGCATTTGTGCGAAAACGCGTTTTAAGCAAGCACATGCATGTTTTGGTAGACGCGGATGAAGTTTTCTGCAAAACCACAAGATGTGCATGCAAATGGTGCTTTTGGCAGAACGCGCACGTGGATTTCTACCAAACGACGTGCTAAGCATGCCGATGCTGCTCTTTTTAGCACCCGCGCACGGATTTGTGCGAAAACGCGTTTTAAGCATGCACATGCATCTTTTGGTAGACGCGGATGAAGTTTTCTGCAAAACCACTAGATGTGCATGCAAATGGTGCTTTTGGCAGAACGCGCACGTGGATTTCTACCAAACAACGTGCTAAGCATGCCGATGCTGCTCTTTTTAGCACCCGCGCACGGATTTGTGCGAAAACGCGTTTTAAGCATGCACATGCATCTTTTAGTAGACGCGGATGAAGTTTTCTGCAAAACCACAAGATGTGCATGCAAATGGTGCTTTTGGCAGAACGCGCACGTGGATTTCTACCAAACGACGTGCTAAGCATGCCGATGCTGCTCTTTTTAGCACCCGCGCACGCATTTGTGCGAAAACGCGTTTTAAGCATGCACATGCATCTTTTGGTAGACGCGGATGAAGTTTTCTGCAAAACCACAAGATGTGCATGCAAATGGTGCTTTTGGCAGAACGCGCACGTGGATTTCTACCAAACGACGTGCTAAGCATGCCGATGCTGCTCTTTTTAGCACCCGCGCACGGATTTGTGCGAAAACGCGTTTTAAGCATGCACATGCATCTTTTGGTATACGCGGATGAAGTTTTCTGCAAAACCACAAGATCTGCATGCAAATGGTGCTTTTGGCAGAACGCGCACGTGGATTTCTACCAAACGACGTGCTAAGCATGCCGATGCTGCTCTTTTTAGCACCCGCGCACGCATTTGTGCGAAAACGCGTTTTAAGCATGCACATGCATCTTTTGGTAGACGCGGATGAAGTTTTCTGCAAAACCACAAGATGTGCGTGCAAATGGTGCTTTTGGCAGAACGCGCACGTGTATTTCTACCAAACGACGTGCTAAGCATGCCGATGCTGCTCTTTTTAGCACCCGCGCACGGATTTGTGCGAAAACGCGTTTTAAGCATGCACATGCATCTTTTGGTAGACGCGGATGAAGTTTTCTGCAAAACCACAAGATGTGCATGCAAATGGTGCTTTTGGCAGAACGCGCACGTGGATTTCTACCAAACGACGTGCTAAGCATGCCGATGCTGCTCTTTTTAGCACCCGCGCACGGATTTGTGCGAAAACGCGTTTTAAGCATGCACATGCATCTTTTGGTAGACGCGGATGAAGTTTTCTGCAAAACCACAAGATGAGCATGCAAATGGTGCTTTTGGCAGAACGCGCACGTGGATTTCTACCAAACGACGTGCTAAGCATGCCGATGCTGCTCTTTTTAGCACCCGCGCACGGATTTGTGCGAAAACGCGCTTTAAGCATGCACATGCATCTTTTGGTAGACGCGGATGAAGTTTTCTGCAAAACCACAAGATGTGCATGCAAATGGTGCTTTTGGCAGAACGCGCACGTGGATTTCTACCAAACGACGTGCTAAGCATGCCGATGCTGCTCTTTTTAGCACCCGCGCACGCATTTGTGCGAAAACGCGTTTTAAGCATGCACATGCATCTTTTGGTAGACGCGGATGAAGTTTTCTGCAAAACCACAAGATGTGCATGCAAATGGTGCTTTTGGCAGAACGCGCACGTGGATTTCTACCAAACGACGTGCTAAGCATGCCGATGCTGCTCTTTTTAGCACCCGCGCACGGATTTGTGCGAAAACGCGTTTTAAGCATGCACATGCATCTATTGGTAGACGCGGATGAAGTTTTCTGCAAAACCACAAGATGAGCATGCAAATGGTGCTTTTGGCAGAACGCGCACGTGGATTTCTACCAAACGACGTGCTAAGCATGCCGATGCTGCTCTTTTTAGCACCCGCGCACGGATTTGTGCGAAAACGCGTTTTAAGCATGCACATGCATCTTTTGGTAGACGCGGATGAAGTTTTCTGCAAAACCACAAGATGTGCATGCAAATGGTGCTTTTGGCAGAACGCGCGCGTGGATTTCTACCAAACGATGTGCTAAGCATGCCGATGCTGCTCTTTTTAGCACCCGTGCACGCATTTTTGCGAAAACGCGTTTTAAGCATGCACATGCATCTTTTGGTAGACGCGGATGAAGTTTTCTGCAAAACCACAAGATGTGCATGCAAATGGTGCTTTTGGCAGAACGCGCACGTGGATTTCTACCAAACGACGTGCTAAGCATGCCGATGCTGCTCTTTTTAGCACCCGCGCACGGATTTGTGCGAAAACGCGTTTTAAGCATGCACATGCATCTTTTGGTAGACGCGGATGAAGTTTTCTGCAAAACCACAAGATGTGCATGCAAATGGTGCTTTTGGCAGAACGCGCACGTGGATTTCTACCAAACGACGTGCTAAGCATGCCGATGCTGCTCTTTTTAGCACCCGCGCACGCATTTGTGCGAAAACGCGTTTTAAGCATGCACATGCATCTTTTGGTAGACGTGGATGAAGTTTTCTGCAAAACCACAAGATGTGCATGCAAATGGTGCTTTTGGCAGAACGCGCACGTGGATTTCTACCAAACGACGTGCTAAGCATGCCGATGCTGCTCTTTTTAGCACCCGCGCACGGATTTGTGCGAAAACGCGTTTTAAGCATGCACATGCATCTTTTGGTAGACGCGGATGAAGTTTTCTGCAAAACCACAAGATGTGCATGCAAATGGTGCTTTTGGCTGAACGCGCACGTGGATTTCTACCAAACGACGTGCTAAGCATGCCGATGCTGCTCTTTTTAGCACCCGCGCACGGATTTGTGCGAAAACGCGTTTTAAGCATGCACATGCATCTTTTGGTAGACGCGGATGAAGTTTTCTGCAAAACCACAAGATGTGCATGCAAATGGTGCTTCTGGCAGAACGCGCACGTGGATTTCTACCAAATGACGTGCTAAGCATGCCGATGCTGCTCTTTTTAGCACCCGCGCACGCATTTGTGCGAAAACGCGTTTTAAGCATGCACATGCATCTTTTGGTAGACGCGGATGAAGTTTTCTGCAAAACCACAAGATGTGCATGCAAATGGTGCTTTTGGCAGAACGCGCACGTGGATTTCTACCAAACGACGTGCTAAGCATGCCGATGCTGCTCTTTTTAGCACCCGCGCACGGATTTGTGCGAAAACGCGTTTTAAGCATGCACATGCATCTTTTGGTAGACGCGGATGAAGTTTTCTGCAAAACCACAAGATGTGCATGCAAATGGTGCTTTTGGCAGAACGCGCACGTGGATTTCTACCAAACGACGTGCTAAGCATGCCGATGCTGCTCTTTTTAGCACCCGCGCACGCATTTGTGCGAAAACGCGTTTTAAGCTTGCACATGCATCTTTTGGTAGACGCGGATGAAGTTTTCGGCAAAACCACAAGATGTGCGTGCAAATGGTGCTTTTGGCAGAACGCGCACGTGGATTTCTACCAAACGACGTGCTAAGCATGCCGATGCTGCTCTTTTTAGCACCCGCGCACGGATTTGTGCGAAAACGTGTTTTAAGCATGCACATGCATCTTTTGGTAGACGCGGATGAAGTTTTCTGCAAAACCCCAAGATGTGCATGCAAATGGTGCTTTTGGCAGAACGCGCACGTGGATTTCTACCAAACGACGTGCTAAGCATGCCGATGCTGCTCTTTTTAGCACCCGCGCACGGATTTGTGCGAAAACGCGTTTTAAGCATGCACATGCATCTTTTGGTAGACGCGGATGAAGTTCTCTGCAAAACCACAAGATGTGCATGCAAATGGTGCTTTTGGCAGAACGCGCACGTGGATTTCTACCAAACGACGTGCTAAGCATGCCGATGCTGCTCTTTTTAGCACCCGCGCACGGATTTGTGCGAAAACGCGTTTTAAGCATGCACATGCATCTTTTGGTAGACGCGGATGAAGTTTTCTGCAAAACCACAAGATGTGCATGCAAATGGTGCTTCTGGCAGAACGCGCACGTGGATTTCTACCAAACGACGTGCTAAGCATGCCGATGCTGCTCTTTTTAGCACCCGCGCACGCATTTGTGCGAAAACGCGTTTTAAGCATGCACATGCATCTTTTGGTAGACGCGGATGAAGTTTTCTGCAAAACCACAAGATGTGCATGCAAATGGTGCTTTTGGCAGAACGCGCACGTGGATTTCTACCAAACGACGTGCTAAGCATGCCGATGCTGCTCTTTTTAGCACCCGCGCACGGATTTGTGCGAAAACGCGTTTTAAGCATGCACATGCATCTTTTGGTAGACGCGGATGAAGTTTTCTGCAAAACCACAAGATGTGCATGCAAATGGTGCTTTTGGCAGAACGCGCACGTGGATTTCTACCAAACGACGTGCTAAGCATGCCGATGCTGCTCTTTTTAGCACCCACGCACGCATTTGTGCGAAAACGCGTTTTAAGCTTGCACATGCATCTTTTGGTAGACGCGGATGAAGTTTTCGGCAAAACCACAAGATGTGCGTGCAAATGGTGCTTTTGGCAGAACGCGCACGTGGATTTCTACCAAACGACGTGCTAAGCATGCCGATGCTGCTCTTTTTAGCACCCGCGCACGGATTTGTGCGAAAACGTGTTTTAAGCATGCACATGCATCTTTTGGTAGACGCGGATGAAGTTTTCTGCAAAACCCCAAGATGTGCATGCAAATGGTGCTTTTGGCAGAACGCGCACGTGGATTTCTACCAAACGACGTGCTAAGCATGCCGATGCTGCTCTTTTTAGCACCCGCGCACGGATTTGTGCGAAAACGCGTTTTAAGCATGCACATGCATCTTTTGGTAGACGCGGATGAAGTTCTCTGCAAAACCACAAGATGTGCATGCAAATGGTGCTTTTGGCAGAACGCGCACGTGGATTTCTACCAAACGACGTGCTAAGCATGCCTATGCTGCTCTTTTTAGCACCCGCGCACGCATTTGTGCGAAAACGCGTTTTAAGCATGCACATGCATCTTTTGGTAGACGTGGATGAAGTTTTCTGCAAAACCACAAGATGTGCATGCAAATGGTGCTTTTGGCAGAACGCGCACGTGGATTTCTACCAAACGACGTGCTAAGCATGCCGATGCTGCTCTTTTTAGCACCCGCGCACGGATTTGTGCGAAAACGCGTTTTAAGCATGCACATGCATCTTTTGGTAGACGCGGATGAAGTTTTCTGCAAAACCACAAGATGTGCATGCAAATGGTGCTTTTGGCAGAACGCGCACGTGGATTTCTACCAAACGACGTGCTAAGCATGCCGATGCTGCTTTTTTTAGCACCCGCGCACGGATTTGTGCGAAAACGCGTTTTAAGCATGCACATGCATCTTTTGGTAGACGCGGATGAAGTTTTCTGCAAAACCACAAGATGTGCATGCAAATGGTGCTTTTGGCAGAACGCGCACGTGGATTTCTACCAAACGACGTGCTAAGCATGCCGATGCTGCTCTTTTTAGCACCCGCGCACGGATTTGTGCGAAAACGCGTTTTAAGCATGCACATGCATCTTTTGGTAGACGCGGATGAAGTTTTCTGCAAAACCACAAGATGTGCATGCAAATGGTGCTTTTGGCAGAACGCGCACGTGGATTTCTACCAAACGACGTGCTAAGCATGCCGATGCTGCTCTTTTTAGCACCCGCGCACGCATTTGTGCGAAAACGCGTTTTAAGCTTGCACATGCATCTTTTGGTAGACGCGGATGAAGTTTTCGGCAAAACCACAAGATGTGCGTGCAAATGGTGCTTTTGGCAGAACGCGCACGTGGATTTCTACCAAACGACGTGCTAAGCATGCCGATGCTGCTCTTTTTAGCACCCGCGCACGGATTTGTGCGAAAACGTGTTTTAAGCATGCACATGCATCTTTTGGTAGACGCGGATGAAGTTTTCTGCAAAACCCCAAGATGTGCATGCAAATGGTGCTTTTGGCAGAACGCGCACGTGGATTTCTACCAAACGACGTGCTAAGCATGCCGATGCTGCTCTTTTTAGCACCCGCGCACGGATTTGTGCGAAAACGCGTTTTAAGCATGCACATGCATCTTTTGGTAGACGCGGATGAAGTTCTCTGCAAAACCACAAGATGTGCATGCAAATGGTGCTTTTGGCAGAACGCGCACGTGGATTTCTACCAAACGACGTGCTAAGCATGCCTATGCTGCTCTTTTTAGCACCCGCGCACGCATTTGTGCGAAAACGCGTTTTAAGCATGCACATGCATCTTTTGGTAGACGTGGATGAAGTTTTCTGCAAAACCACAAGATGTGCATGCAAATGGTGCTTTTGGCAGAACGCGCACGTGGATTTCTACCAAACGACGTGCTAAGCATGCCGATGCTGCTCTTTTTAGCACCCGCGCACGGATTTGTGCGAAAACGCGTTTTAAGCATGCACATGCATCTTTTGGTAGACGCGGATGAAGTTTTCTGCAAAACCACAAGATGTGCATGCAAATGGTGCTTTTGGCAGAACGCGCACGTGGATTTCTACCAAACGACGTGCTAAGCATGCCGATGCTGCTCTTTTTAGCACCCGCGCACGCATTTGTGCGAAAACGCGTTTTAAGCTTGCACATGCATCTTTTGGTAGACGCGGATGAAGTTTTCGGCAAAACCACAAGATGTGCGTGCAAATGGTGCTTTTGGCAGAACGGGCACGTGGATTTCTACCAAACGACGTGCTAAGCATGCCGATGCTGCTCTTTTTAGCACCCGCGCACGCATTTGTGCGAAAACGCGTTTTAAGCTTGCACATGCATCTTTTGGTAGACGCGGATGAAGTTTTCGGCAAAACCACAAGATGTGCGTGCAAATGGCGCTTTTGGCAGAACGCGCACGTGGATTTCTACCAAACGACGTGCTAAGCATGCCGATGCTGCTCTTTTTAGCACCCGCGCACGGATTTGTGCGAAAACGTGTTTTAAGCATGCACATGCATCTTTTGGTAGACGCGGATGAAGTTTTCTGCAAAACCCCAAGATGTGCATGCAAATGGTGCTTTTGGCAGAACGCGCACGTGGATTTCTACCAAACGACGTGCTAAGCATGCCGATGCTGCTCTTTTTAGCACCCGCGCACGGATTTGTGCGAAAACGCGTTTTAAGCATGCACATGCATCTTTTGGTAGACGCGGATGAAGTTCTCTGCAAAACCACAAGATGTGCATGCAAATGGTGCTTTTGGCAGAACGCGCACGTGGATTTCTACCAAACGACGTGCTAAGCATGCCGATGCTGCTCTTTTTAGCACCCGCGCACGGATTTGTGCGAAAACGCGTTTTAAGCATGCACATGCATCTTTTGGTAGACGCGGATGAAGTTTTCTGCAAAACCACAAGATGTGCATGCAAATGGTGCTTCTGGCAGAACGCGCACGTGGATTTCTACCAAACGACGTGCTAAGCATGCCGATGCTGCTCTTTTTAGCACCCGCGCACGCATTTGTGCGAAAACGCGTTTTAAGCATGCACATGCATCTTTTGGTAGACGCGGATGAAGTTTTCTGCAAAACCACAAGATGTGCATGCAAATGGTGCTTTTGGCAGAACGCGCACGTGGATTTCTACCAAACGACGTGCTAAGCATGCCGATGCTGCTCTTTTTAGCACCCGCGCACGGATTTGTGCGAAAACGCGTTTTAAGCATGCACATGCATCTTTTGGTAGACGCGGATGAAGTTTTCTGCAAAACCCCAAGATGTGCATGCAAATGGTGCTTTTGGCAGAACGCGCACGTGGATTTCTACCAAACGACGTGCTAAGCATGCCGATGCTGCTCTTTTTAGCACCCGCGCACGGATTTGTGCGAAAACGCGTTTTAAGCATGCACATGCATCTTTTGGTAGACGCGGATGAAGTTCTCTGCAAAACCACAAGATGTGCATGCAAATGGTGCTTTTGGCAGAACGCGCACGTGGATTTCTACCAAACGACGTGCTAAGCATGCCTATGCTGCTCTTTTTAGCACCCGCGCACGCATTTGTGCGAAAACGCGTTTTAAGCATGCACATGCATCTTTTGGTAGACGTGGATGAAGTTTTCTGCAAAACCACAAGATGTGCATGCAAATGGTGCTTTTGGCAGAACGCGCACGTGGATTTCTACCAAACGACGTGCTAAGCATGCCGATGCTGCTCTTTTTAGCACCCGCGCACGGATTTGTGCGAAAACGCGTTTTAAGCATGCACATGCATCTTTTGGTAGACGCGGATGAAGTTTTCTGCAAAACCACAAGATGTGCATGCAAATGGTGCTTTTGGCAGAACGCGCACGTGGATTTCTACCAAACGACGTGCTAAGCATGCCGATGCTGCTTTTTTTAGCACCCGCGCACGGATTTGTGCGAAAACGCGTTTTAAGCATGCACATGCATCTTTTGGTAGACGCGGATGAAGTTTTCTGCAAAACCACAAGATGTGCATGCAAATGGTGCTTTTGGCAGAACGCGCACGTGGATTTCTACCAAACGACGTGCTAAGCATGCCGATGCTGCTCTTTTTAGCACCCGCGCACGGATTTGTGCGAAAACGCGTTTTAAGCATGCACATGCATCTTTTGGTAGACGCGGATGAAGTTTTCTGCAAAACCACAAGATGTGCATGCAAATGGTGCTTTTGGCAGAACGCGCACGTGGATTTCTACCAAACGACGTGCTAAGCATGCCGATGCTGCTCTTTTTAGCACCCGCGCACGCATTTGTGCGAAAACGCGTTTTAAGCTTGCACATGCATCTTTTGGTAGACGCGGATGAAGTTTTCGGCAAAACCACAAGATGTGCGTGCAAATGGTGCTTTTGGCAGAACGCGCACGTGGATTTCTACCAAACGACGTGCTAAGCATGCCGATGCTGCTCTTTTTAGCACCCGCGCACGGATTTGTGCGAAAACGTGTTTTAAGCATGCACATGCATCTTTTGGTAGACGCGGATGAAGTTTTCTGCAAAACCCCAAGATGTGCATGCAAATGGTGCTTTTGGCAGAACGCGCACGTGGATTTCTACCAAACGACGTGCTAAGCATGCCGATGCTGCTCTTTTTAGCACCCGCGCACGGATTTGTGCGAAAACGCGTTTTAAGCATGCACATGCATCTTTTGGTAGACGCGGATGAAGTTCTCTGCAAAACCACAAGATGTGCATGCAAATGGTGCTTTTGGCAGAACGCGCACGTGGATTTCTACCAAACGACGTGCTAAGCATGCCTATGCTGCTCTTTTTAGCACCCGCGCACGCATTTGTGCGAAAACGCGTTTTAAGCATGCACATGCATCTTTTGGTAGACGTGGATGAAGTTTTCTGCAAAACCACAAGATGTGCATGCAAATGGTGCTTTTGGCAGAACGCGCACGTGGATTTCTACCAAACGACGTGCTAAGCATGCCGATGCTGCTCTTTTTAGCACCCGCGCACGGATTTGTGCGAAAACGCGTTTTAAGCATGCACATGCATCTTTTGGTAGACGCGGATGAAGTTTTCTGCAAAACCACAAGATGTGCATGCAAATGGTGCTTTTGGCAGAACGCGCACGTGGATTTCTACCAAACGACGTGCTAAGCATGCCGATGCTGCTCTTTTTAGCACCCGCGCACGCATTTGTGCGAAAACGCGTTTTAAGCTTGCACATGCATCTTTTGGTAGACGCGGATGAAGTTTTCGGCAAAACCACAAGATGTGCGTGCAAATGGTGCTTTTGGCAGAACGGGCACGTGGATTTCTACCAAACGACGTGCTAAGCATGCCGATGCTGCTCTTTTTAGCACCCGCGCACGGATTTGTGCGAAAACGTGTTTTAAGCATGCACATGCATCTTTTGGTAGACGCGGATGAAGTTTTCTGCAAAACCCCAAGATGTGCATGCAAATGGTGCTTTTGGCAGAACGCGCACGTGGATTTCTACCAAACGACGTGCTAAGCATGCCGATGCTGCTCTTTTTAGCACCCGCGCACGGATTTGTGCGAAAACGCGTTTTAAGCATGCACATGCATCTTTTGGTAGACGCGGATGAAGTTCTCTGCAAAACCACAAGATGTGCATGCAAATGGTGCTTTTGGCAGAACGCGCACGTGGATTTCTACCAAACGACGTGCTAAGCATGCCTATGCTGCTCTTTTTAGCACCCGCGCACGCATTTGTGCGAAAACGCGTTTTAAGCATGCACATGCATCTTTTGGTAGACGTGGATGAAGTTTTCTGCAAAACCACAAGATGTGCATGCAAATGGTGCTTTTGGCAGAACGCGCACGTGGATTTCTACCAAACGACGTGCTAAGCATGCCGATGCTGCTCTTTTTAGCACCCGCGCACGGATTTGTGCGAAAACGCGTTTTAAGCATGCACATGCATCTTTTGGTAGACGCGGATGAAGTTTTCTGCAAAACCACAAGATGTGCATGCAAATGGTGCTTTTGGCAGAACGCGCACGTGGATTTCTACCAAACGACGTGCTAAGCATGCCGATGCTGCTTTTTTTAGCACCCGCGCACGGATTTGTGCGAAAACGCGTTTTAAGCATGCACATGCATCTTTTGGTAGACGCGGATGAAGTTTTCTGCAAAACCACAAGATGTGCATGCAAATGGTGCTTTTGGCAGAACGCGCACGTGGATTTCTACCAAACGACGTGCTAAGCATGCCGATGCTGCTCTTTTTAGCACCCGCGCACGCATTTGTGCGAAAACGCGTTTTAAGCATGCACATGCATCTTTTGGTAGACGCGGATGAAGTTTTCTGCAAAACCACACGATGTGCATGCAAATGGTGCTTTTGGCAGAACGCGCACGTGGATTTCTACCAAACGACGTGCTAAGCATGCCGATGCTGCTTTTTTTAGCACCCGCGCACGGATTTGTGCGAAAACGCGTTTTAAGCATGCACATGCATCTTTTGGTAGACGCGGATGAAGTTTTCTGCAAAACCACAAGATGTGCATGCAAATGGTGCTTTTGGCAGAACGCGCACGTGGATTTCTACCAAACGACGTGCTAAGCATGCCGATGCTGCTCTTTTTAGCACCCGCGCACGCATTTGTGCGAAAACGCGTTTTAAGCTTGCACATGCATCTTTTGGTAGACGCGGATGAAGTTTTCTGCAAAACCACAAGATGTGCGTGCAAATGGTGCTTTTGGCAGAACGCGCACGTGGATTTCTACCAAACGACGTGCTAAGCATGCCGATGCTGCTCTTTTTAGCACCCGCGCACGGATTTGTGCGAAAACGCGTTTTAAGCATGCACATGCATCTTTTGGCAGAACGCGCACGTGGATTTCTACCAAACGACGTGCTAAGCATGCCGATGCTGCTCTTTTTAGCACCCGCGCACGGATTTGTGCGAAAACGCGTTTTAAGCATGCACATGCATCTTTTGGTAGACGCGGATGAAGTTTTCTGCAAAACCACAAGATGTGCATGCAAATGGTGCTTCTGGCAGAACGCGCACGTGGATTTCTACCAAACGACGTGCTAAGCATGCCGATGCTGCTCTTTTTAGCACCCGCGCACGCATTTGTGCGAAAACGCGTTTTAAGCATGCACATGCATCTTTTGGTAGACGCGGATGAAGTTTTCTGCAAAACCACAAGATGTGCATGCAAATGGTGCTTTTGGCAGAACGCGCACGTGGATTTCTACCAAACGACGTGCTAAGCATGCCGATGCTGCTCTTTTTAGCACCCGCGCACGGATTTGTGCGAAAACGCGTTTTAAGCATGCACATGCATCTTTTGGTAGACGCGGATGAAGTTTTCTGCAAAACCACAAGATGTGCATGCAAATGGTGCTTTTGGCAGAACGCGCACGTGGATTTCTACCAAACGACGTGCTAAGCATGCCGATGCTGCTCTTTTTAGCACCCGCGCACGCATTTGTGCGAAAACGCGTTTTAAGCTTGCACATGCATCTTTTGGTAGACGCGGATGAAGTTTTCGGCAAAACCACAAGATGTGCGTGCAAATGGTGCTTTTGGCAGAACGCGCACGTGGATTTCTACCAAACGACGTGCTAAGCATGCCGATGCTGCTCTTTTTAGCACCCGCGCACGGATTTGTGCGAAAACGTGTTTTAAGCATGCACATGCATCTTTTGGTAGACGCGGATGAAGTTTTCTGCAAAACCACAAGATGTGCATGCAAATGGTGCTTTTGGCAGAACGCGCACGTGGATTTCTACCAAACGACGTGCTAAGCATGCCGATGCTGCTCTTTTTAGCACCCGCGCACAGATTTGTGCGAAAACGCGTTTTAAGCATGCACATGCATCTTTTGGTAGACGCGGATGAAGTTTTCTGCAAAACCACAAGATGAGCATGCAAATGGTGCTTTTGGCAGAACGCGCACGTGGATTTCTACCAAACGACGTGCTAAGCATGCCGATGCTGCTCTTTTTAGCACCCGCGCACGGATTTGTGCGAAAACGCGTTTTAAGCATGCACATGCATCTTTTGGTAGACGCGGATGAAGTTTTCTGCAAAACCACAAGATGTGCATGCAAATGGTGCTTTTGGCAGAACGCGCACGTGGATTTCTACCAAACGACGTGCTAAGCATGCCGATGCTGCTCTTTTTAGCTCCCGCGCACGCATTTGTGCGAAAACGCGTTTTAAGCATGCACATGCATCTTTTGGTAGACGTGGATGAAGTTTTCTGCAAAACCACAAGATGTGCATGCAAATGGTGCTTTTGGCAGAACGCGCACGTGGATTTCTACCAAACGACGTGCTAAGCATGCCGATGCTGCTCTTTTTAGCACCCGCGCACGGATTTGTGCGAAAACGCGTTTTAAGCATGCACATGCATCTTTTGGTAGACGCGGATGAAGTTTTCTGCAAAACCACAAGATGTGCATGCAAATGGTGCTTTTGGCAGAACGCGCACGTGGATTTCTACCAAACGACGTGCTAAGCATGCCGATGCTGCTTTTTTTAGCACCCGCGCACGGATTTGTGCGAAAACGCGTTTTAAGCATGCACATGCATCTTTTGGTAGACGCGGATGAAGTTTTCTGCAAAACCACAAGATGTGCATGCAAATGGTGCTTTTGGCAGAACGCGCACGTGGATTTCTACCAAACGACGTGCTAAGCATGCCGATGCTGCTCTTTTTAGCACCCGCGCACGCATTTGTGCGAAAACGCGTTTTAAGCATGCACATGCATCTTTTGGTAGACGCGGATGAAGTTTTCTGCAAAACCACAAGATGTGCATGCAAATGGTGCTTTTGGCAGAACGCGCACGTGGATTTCTACCAAACGACGTGCTAAGCATGCCGATGCTGCTTTTTTTAGCACCCGCGCACGGATTTGTGCGAAAACGCGTTTTAAGCATGCACATGCATCTTTTGGTAGACGCGGATGAAGTTTTCTGCAAAACCACAAGATGTGCATGCAAATGGTGCTTTTGGCAGAACGCGCACGTGGATTTCTACCAAACGACGTGCTAAGCATGCCGATGCTGCTCTTTTTAGCACCCGCGCACGCATTTGTGCGAAAAAGCGTTTTAAGCTTGCACATGCATCTTTTGGTAGACGCGGATGAAGTTTTCTGCAAAACCACAAGATGTGCGTGCAAATGGTGCTTTTGGCAGAACGCGCACGTGGATTTCTACCAAACGACGTGCTAAGCATGCCGATGCTGCTCTTTTTAGCACCCGCGCACGGATTTGTGCGAAAACGCGTTTTAAGCATGCACATGCATCTTTTGGCAGAACGCGCACGTGGGTTTCTACCAAACGACGTGCTAAGCATGCCGATGCTGCTCTTTTTAGCACCCGCGCACGGATTTGTGCGAAAACGCGTTTTAAGCATGCACATGCATCTTTTGGTAGACGCGGATGAAGTTTTCTGCAAAACCACAAGATGAGCATGCAAATGGTGCTTTTGGCAGAACGCGCACGTGGATTTCTACCAAACGACGTGCTAAGCATGCCGATGCTGCTCTTTTTAGCACCCGCGCACGGATTTGTGCGAAAACGCGTTTTAAGCATGCACATGCATCTTTTGGTAGACGCGGATGAAGTTTTCTGCAAAACCACAAGATGTGCATGCAAATGGTGCTTTTGGCAGAACGCGCACGTGGATTTCTACCAAACGACGTGCTAAGCATGCCGATGCTGCTCTTTTTAGCACCCGCGCACGCATTTGTGCGAAAACGCGTTTTAAGCATGCACATGCATCCTTTGGTAGACGCGGATGAAGTTTTCTGCAAAACCACAAGATGTGCATGCAAATGGTGCTTTTTGCAGAACGCGCACGTGGATTTCTACCAAACGACGTGCTAAGCATACCGATGCTACTCTTTTTAGCACCCGCGCACGCATTTGTGCGAAAACGCGTTTTAAGCATGCACATGCATCTTTTGGTAGACGCGGATGAAGTTTTCTGCAAAACCACAAGATGTGCATGCAAATGGTGCTTTTTGCAGAACGCGCACGTGGATTTCTACCAAACGACGTGCTAAGCATGCCGATGCTGCTCTTTTTAGCACCCGCGCACGGATTTGTGCGAAAACGCGTTTTAAGCATGCACATGCATCTTTTGGTAGACGCGGATGAAGTTTTCTGCAAAACCACAAGATGTGCATGCAAATGGTGCTTTTGGCAGAACGCGCACGTGGATTTCTACCAAACGACGTGCTAAGCATGCCGATGCTGCTCTTTTTAGCTCCCGCGCACGCATTTGTGCGAAAACGCGTTTTAAGCATGCACATGCATCTTTTGGTAGACGTGGATGAAGTTTTCTGCAAAACCACAAGATGTGCATGCAAATGGTGCTTTTGGCAGAACGCGCACGTGGATTTCTACCAAACGACGTGCTAAGCATGCCGATGCTGCTCTTTTTAGCACCCGCGCACGGATTTGTGCGAAAACGCGTTTTAAGCATGCACATGCATCTTTTGGTAGACGCGGATGAAGTTTTCTGCAAAACCACAAGATGTGCATGCAAATGGTGCTTTTGGCAGAACGCGCACGTGGATTTCTACCAAACGACGTGCTAAGCATGCCGATGCTGCTCTTTTTAGCACCCCCGCACGGATTTGTGCGAAAACGCGTTTTAAGCATGCACATGCATCTTTTGGTAGACGCGGATGAAGTTTTCTGCAAAACCACAAGATGTGCATGCAAATGGTGCTTTTTCCAGAACGCGCACGTGGATTTCTACCAAACGACGTGCTAAGCATGCCGATGCTGCTCTTTTTAGCACCCGCGCACGGATTTGTGCGAAAACGCGTTTTAAGCATGCACATGCATCTTTTGGTAGACGCGGATGAAGTTTTCTGCAAAACCACAAGATGTGCATGCAAATGGTGCTTTTGGCAGAACGCGCACGTGGATTTCTACCAAACGACGTGCTAAGCATGCCGATGCTGCTCTTTTTAGCACCCGCGCACGCATTTGTGCGAAACCGCGTTTTAAGCATGC
Organism: Dermacentor andersoni; assembly: GCF_023375885.2. NCBI lineage: Eukaryota > Metazoa > Arthropoda > Arachnida > Ixodida > Ixodidae > Dermacentor > Dermacentor andersoni. The sequence goes on from NW_027314772.1 coordinate 132,574, forward strand.
ACATGCATCTTTTGGTAGACGCGGATGAAGTTTTCTGCAAAACCACAAGATGTGCATGCAAATGGTGCTTTTGGCAGAACGCGCACGTGGATTTCTACCAAACGACGTGCTAAGCATGCCGATGCTGCTCTTTTTAGCACCCGCGCACGGATTTGTGCGAAAACGTGTTTTAAGCATGCACATGCATCTTTTGGTAGACGCGGATGAAGTTTTCTGCAAAACCACAAGATGTGCATGCAAATGGTGCTTTTGGCAGAACGCGCACGTGGATTTCTACCAAACGACGTGCTAAGCATGCCGATGCTGCTCTTTTTAGCACCCGCGCACGGATTTGGGCGAAAACGCGTTTTAAGCATGCACATGCATCTTTTCGTAGACGCGGATGAAGTTTTCTGCAAAACCACAAGATGTGCATGCAAATGGTGCTTTTGGCAGAACGCGCACGTGGATTTCTACCAAACGACGTGCTAAGCATGCCGATGCTGCTCTTTTTAGCACCCGCGCACGCATTTGTGCGAAAACGCGTTTTAAGCATGCACATGCATCTTTTGGTAGACGCGGATGAAGTTTTCTGCAAAACCACAAGATGTGCATGCAAATGGTGCTTTTGGCAGAACGCGCACGTGGATTTCTACCAAACGACGTGCTAAGCATGCCGATGCTGCTTTTTTTAGCACCCGCGCACGGATTTGTGCGAAAACGCGTTTTAAGCATGCACATGCATCTTTTGGTAGACGCGGATGAAGTTTTCTGCAAAACCACAAGATGTGCATGCAAATGGTGCTTTTGGCAGAACGCGCACGTGGATTTCTACCAAACGACGTGCTAAGCATGCCGATGCTGCTCTTTTTAGCACCCGCGCACGCATTTGTGCGAAAACGCGTTTTAAGCTTGCACATGCACCTTTTGGTAGACGCGGATGAAGTTTTCTGCAAAACCACAAGATGTGCGTGCAAATGGTGCTTTTGGCAGAACGCGCACGTGGATTTCTACCAAACGACGTGCTAAGCATGCCGATGCTGCTCTTTTTAGCACCCGCGCACGGATTTGTGCGAAAACGCGTTTTAAGCATGCACATGCATCTTTTGGTAGACGCGGATGAAGTTTTCTGCAAAACCACAAGATGTGCATGCAAATGGTGCTTTTGGCAGAACGCGCACGTGGATTTCTACCAAACGACGTGCTAAGCATGCCGATGCTGCTCTTTTTAGCACCCGCGCACGCATTTGTGCGAAAACGCGTTTTAAGCATGCACATGCATCTTTTGGTAGACGCGGATGAAGTTTTCTGCAAAACCACAAGATGTGCATGCAAATGGTGCTTTTGGCAGAACGCGCACGTGGATTTCTACCAAACGACGTGCTAAGCATGCCGATGCTGCTTTTTTTAGCACCCGCGCACGGATTTGTGCGAAAACGCGTTTTAAGCATGCACATGCATCTTTTGGTAGACGCGGATGAAGTTTTCTGCAAAACCACAAGATGTGCATGCAAATGGTGCTTTTGGCAGAACGCGCACGTGGATTTCTACCAAACGACGTGCTAAGCATGCCGATGCTGCTCTTTTTAGCACCCGCGCACGCATTTGTGCGAAAAAGCGTTTTAAGCTTGCACATGCATCTTTTGGTAGACGCGGATGAAGTTTTCTGCAAAACCACAAGATGTGCGTGCAAATGGTGCTTTTGGCAGAACGCGCACGTGGATTTCTACCAAACGACGTGCTAAGCATGCCGATGCTGCTCTTTTTAGCACCCGCGCACGGATTTGTGCGAAAACGCGTTTTAAGCATGCACATGCATCTTTTGGCAGAACGCGCACGTGGGTTTCTACCAAACGACGTGCTAAGCATGCCGATGCTGCTCTTTTTAGCACCCGCGCACGGATTTGTGCGAAAACGCGTTTTAAGCATGCACATGCATCTTTTGGTAGACGCGGATGAAGTTTTCTGCAAAACCACAAGATGAGCATGCAAATGGTGCTTTTGGCAGAACGCGCACGTGGATTTCTACCAAACGACGTGCTAAGCATGCCGATGCTGCTCTTTTTAGCACCCGCGCACGGATTTGTGCGAAAACGCGTTTTAAGCATGCACATGCATCTTTTGGTAGACGCGGATGAAGTTTTCTGCAAAACCACAAGATGTGCATGCAAATGGTGCTTTTGGCAGAACGCGCACGTGGATTTCTACCAAACGACGTGCTAAGCATGCCGATGCTGCTCTTTTTAGCACCCGCGCACGCATTTGTGCGAAAACGCGTTTTAAGCATGCACATGCATCCTTTGGTAGACGCGGATGAAGTTTTCTGCAAAACCACAAGATGTGCATGCAAATGGTGCTTTTTGCAGAACGCGCACGTGGATTTCTACCAAACGACGTGCTAAGCATACCGATGCTACTCTTTTTAGCACCCGCGCACGCATTTGTGCGAAAACGCGTTTTAAGCATGCACATGCATCTTTTGGTAGACGCGGATGAAGTTTTCTGCAAAACCACAAGATGTGCATGCAAATGGTGCTTTTTGCAGAACGCGCACGTGGATTTCTACCAAACGACGTGCTAAGCATGCCGATGCTGCTCTTTTTAGCACCCGCGCACGGATTTGTGCGAAAACGCGTTTTAAGCATGCACATGCATCTTTTGGTAGACGCGGATGAAGTTTTCTGCAAAACCACAAGATGTGCATGCAAATGGTGCTTTTGGCAGAACGCGCACGTGGATTTCTACCAAACGACGTGCTAAGCATGCCGATGCTGCTCTTTTTAGCTCCCGCGCACGCATTTGTGCGAAAACGCGTTTTAAGCATGCACATGCATCTTTTGGTAGACGTGGATGAAGTTTTCTGCAAAACCACAAGATGTGCATGCAAATGGTGCTTTTGGCAGAACGCGCACGTGGATTTCTACCAAACGACGTGCTAAGCATGCCGATGCTGCTCTTTTTAGCACCCGCGCACGGATTTGTGCGAAAACGCGTTTTAAGCATGCACATGCATCTTTTGGTAGACGCGGATGAAGTTTTCTGCAAAACCACAAGATGTGCATGCAAATGGTGCTTTTGGCAGAACGCGCACGTGGATTTCTACCAAACGACGTGCTAAGCATGCCGATGCTGCTCTTTTTAGCACCCCCGCACGGATTTGTGCGAAAACGCGTTTTAAGCATGCACATGCATCTTTTGGTAGACGCGGATGAAGTTTTCTGCAAAACCACAAGATGTGCATGCAAATGGTGCTTTTTCCAGAACGCGCACGTGGATTTCTACCAAACGACGTGCTAAGCATGCCGATGCTGCTCTTTTTAGCACCCGCGCACGGATTTGTGCGAAAACGCGTTTTAAGCATGCACATGCATCTTTTGGTAGACGCGGATGAAGTTTTCTGCAAAACCACAAGATGTGCATGCAAATGGTGCTTTTGGCAGAACGCGCACGTGGATTTCTACCAAACGACGTGCTAAGCATGCCGATGCTGCTCTTTTTAGCACCCGCGCACGCATTTGTGCGAAACCGCGTTTTAAGCATGCACATGCATCTTTTGGTAGACGCGGATGAAGTTTTCTGCAAAACCACAAGATGTGCATGCAAATGGTGCTTTTGGCAGAACGCGCACGTGGATTTCTACCAAACGACGTGCTAAGCATGCCGATGCTGCTCTTTTTAGCACCCGCGCACGGATTTGTGCGAAAACGTGTTTTAAGCATGCACATGCATCTTTTGGTAGACGCGGATGAAGTTTTCTGCAAAACCACAAGATGTGCATGCAAATGGTGCTTTTGGCAGAACGCGCACGTGGATTTCTACCAAACGACGTGCTAAGCATGCCGATGCTGCTCTTTTTAGCACCCGCGCACGGATTTGGGCGAAAACGCGTTTTAAGCATGCACATGCATCTTTTCGTAGACGCGGATGAAGTTTTCTGCAAAACCACAAGATGTGCATGCAAATGGTGCTTTTGGCAGAACGCGCACGTGGATTTCTACCAAACGACGTGCTAAGCATGCCGATGCTGCTCTTTTTAGCACCCGCGCACGCATTTGTGCGAAAACGCGTTTTAAGCATGCACATGCATCTTTTGGTAGACGCGGATGAAGTTTTCTGCAAAACCACAAGATGTGCATGCAAATGGTGCTTTTGGCAGAACGCGCACGTGGATTTCTACCAAACGACGTGCTAAGCATGCCGATGCTGCTTTTTTTAGCACCCGCGCACGGATTTGTGCGAAAACGCGTTTTAAGCATGCACATGCATCTTTTGGTAGACGCGGATGAAGTTTTCTGCAAAACCACAAGATGTGCATGCAAATGGTGCTTTTGGCAGAACGCGCACGTGGATTTCTACCAAACGACGTGCTAAGCATGCCGATGCTGCTCTTTTTAGCACCCGCGCACGCATTTGTGCGAAAACGCGTTTTAAGCTTGCACATGCATCTTTTGGTAGACGCGGATGAAGTTTTCTGCAAAACCACAAGATGTGCGTGCAAATGGTGCTTTTGGCAGAACGCGCACGTGGATTTCTACCAAACGACGTGCTAAGCATGCCGATGCTGCTCTTTTTAGCACCCGCGCACGGATTTGTGCGAAAACGCGTTTTAAGCATGCACATGCATCTTTTGGTAGACGCGGATGAAGTTTTCTGCAAAACCACAAGATGTGCATGCAAATGGTGCTTTTGGCAGAACGCGCACGTGGATTTCTACCAAACGACGTGCTAAGCATGCCGATGCTGCTCTTTTTAGCACCCGCGTACGGATTTGTGCGAAAACGCGTTTTAAGCATGCACATGCATCTTTTGGTAGACGCGGATGAAGTTTTCTGCAAAACCACAAGATGAGCATGCAAATGGTGCTTTTGGCAGAACGCGCACGTGGATTTCTACCAAACGACGTGCTAAGCATGCCGATGCTGCTCTTTTTAGCACCCGCGCACGGATTTGTGCGAAAACGCGTTTTAAGCATGCACATGCATCTTTTGGTAGACGCGGATGAAGTTTTCTGCAAAACCACAAGATGTGCATGCAAATGGTTCTTTTGGCAGAACGCGCACGTGGATTTCTACCAAACGACGTGCTAAGCATGCCGATGCTGCTCTTTTTAGCACCCGCGCACGCATTTGTGCGAAAACGCGTTTTAAGCATGCACATGCATCCTTTGGTAGACGCGGATGAAGTTTTCTGCAAAACCACAAGATGTGCATGCAAATGGTGCTTTTTGCAGAACGCGCACGTGGATTTCTACCAAACGACGTGCTAAGCATACCGATGCTACTCTTTTTAGCACCCGCGCACGCATTTGTGCGAAAACGCGTTTTAAGCATGCACATGCATCTTTTGGTAGACGCGGATGAAGTTTTCTGCAAAACCACAAGATGTGCATGCAAATGGTGCTTTTTGCAGAACGCGCACGTGGATTTCTACCAAACGACGTGCTAAGCATGCCGATGCTGCTCTTTTTAGCACCCGCGCACGGATTTGTGCGAAAACGCGTTTTAAGCATGCACATGCATCTTTTGGTAGACGCGGATGAAGTTTTCTGCAAAACCACAAGATGTGCATGCAAATGGTGCTTTTGGCAGAACGCGCATGTGGATTTCTACCAAACGACGTGCTAAGCATGCCGATGCTGCTCTTTTTAGCACCCCCGCACGGATTTGTGCGAAAACGCGTTTTAAGCATGCACATGCATCTTTTGGTAGACGCGGATGAAGTTTTCTGCAAAACCACAAGATGTGCATGCAAATGGTGCTTTTTCCAGAACGCGCACGTGGATTTCTACCAAACGACGTGCTAAGCATGCCGATGCTGCTCTTTTTAGCACCCGCGCACGGATTTGTGCGAAAACGCGTTTTAAGCATGCACATGCATCTTTTGGTAGACGCGGATGAAGTTTTCTGCAAAACCACAAGATTTGCATGCAAATGGTGCTTTTGGCAGAACGCGCACGTGGATTTCTACCAAACGACGTGCTAAGCATGCCGATGCTGCTCTTTTTAGCACCCGCGCACGCATTTGTGCGAAACCGCGTTTTAAGCATGCACATGCATCTTTTGGTAGACGCGGATGAAGTTTTCTGCAAAACCACAAGATGTGCATGCAAATGGTGCTTTTGGCAGAACGCGCACGTGGATTTCTACCAAACGACGTGCTAAGCATGCCGATGCTGCTCTTTTTAGCACCCGCGCACGGATTTGTGCGAAAACGTGTTTTAAGCATGCACATGCATCTTTTGGTAGACGCGGATGAAGTTTTCTGCAAAACCACAAGATGTGCATGCAAATGGTGCTTTTGGCAGAACGCGCACGTGGATTTCTACCAAACGACGTGCTAAGCATGCCGATGCTGCTCTTTTTAGCACCCGCGCACGGATTTGTGCGAAAACGCGTTTTAAGCATGCACATGCATCTTTTGGCAGAACGCGCACGTGGGTTTCTACCAAACGACGTGCTAAGCATGCCGATGCTGCTCTTTTTAGCACCCGCGCACGGATTTGTGCGAAAACGCGTTTTAAGCATGCACATGCATCTTTTGGTAGACGCGGATGAAGTTTTCTGCAAAACCACAAGATGAGCATGCAAATGGTGCTTTTGGCAGAACGCGCACGTGGATTTCTACCAAACGACGTGCTAAGCATGCCGATGCTGCTCTTTTTAGCACCCGCGCACGGATTTGTGCGAAAACGCGTTTTAAGCATGCACATGCATCTTTTGGTAGACGCGGATGAAGTTTTCTGCAAAACCACAAGATGTGCATGCAAATGGTGCTTTTGGCAGAACGCGCACGTGGATTTCTACCAAACGACGTGCTAAGCATGCCGATGCTGCTCTTTTTAGCACCCGCGCACGCATTTGTGCGAAAACGCGTTTTAAGCATGCACATGCATCCTTTGGTAGACGCGGATGAAGTTTTCTGCAAAACCACAAGATGTGCATGCAAATGGTGCTTTTTGCAGAACGCGCACGTGGATTTCTACCAAACGACGTGCTAAGCATACCGATGCTACTCTTTTTAGCACCCGCGCACGCATTTGTGCGAAAACGCGTTTTAAGCATGCACATGCATCTTTTGGTAGACGCGGATGAAGTTTTCTGCAAAACCACAAGATGTGCATGCAAATGGTGCTTTTTGCAGAACGCGCACGTGGATTTCTACCAAACGACGTGCTAAGCATGCCGATGCTGCTCTTTTTAGCACCCGCGCACGGATTTGTGCGAAAACGCGTTTTAAGCATGCACATGCATCTTTTGGTAGACGCGGATGAAGTTTTCTGCAAAACCACAAGATGTGCATGCAAATGGTGCTTTTGGCAGAACGCGCACGTGGATTTCTACCAAACGACGTGCTAAGCATGCCGATGCTGCTCTTTTTAGCTCCCGCGCACGCATTTGTGCGAAAACGCGTTTTAAGCATGCACATGCATCTTTTGGTAGACGTGGATGAAGTTTTCTGCAAAACCACAAGATGTGCATGCAAATGGTGCTTTTGGCAGAACGCGCACGTGGATTTCTACCAAACGACGTGCTAAGCATGCCGATGCTGCTCTTTTTAGCACCCGCGCACGGATTTGTGCGAAAACGCGTTTTAAGCATGCACATGCATCTTTTGGTAGACGCGGATGAAGTTTTCTGCAAAACCACAAGATGTGCATGCAAATGGTGCTTTTGGCAGAACGCGCACGTGGATTTCTACCAAACGACGTGCTAAGCATGCCGATGCTGCTCTTTTTAGCACCCCCGCACGGATTTGTGCGAAAACGCGTTTTAAGCATGCACATGCATCTTTTGGTAGACGCGGATGAAGTTTTCTGCAAAACCACAAGATGTGCATGCAAATGGTGCTTTTTCCAGAACGCGCACGTGGATTTCTACCAAACGACGTGCTAAGCATGCCGATGCTGCTCTTTTTAGCACCCGCGCACGGATTTGTGCGAAAACGCGTTTTAAGCATGCACATGCATCTTTTGGTAGACGCGGATGAAGTTTTCTGCAAAACCACAAGATGTGCATGCAAATGGTGCTTTTGGCAGAACGCGCACGTGGATTTCTACCAAACGACGTGCTAAGCATGCCGATGCTGCTCTTTTTAGCACCCGCGCACGCATTTGTGCGAAACCGCGTTTTAAGCATGCACATGCATCTTTTGGTAGACGCGGATGAAGTTTTCTGCAAAACCACAAGATGTGCATGCAAATGGTGCTTTTGGCAGAACGCGCACGTGGATTTCTACCAAACGACGTGCTAAGCATGCCGATGCTGCTCTTTTTAGCACCCGCGCACGGATTTGTGCGAAAACGCGTTTTAAGCATGCACATGCATCTTTTGGTAGACGCGGATGAAGTTTTCTGCAAAACCACAAGATGTGCATGCAAATGGTGCTTTTGGCAGAACGCGCACGTGGATTTCTACCAAACGACGTGCTAAGCATGCCGATGCTGCTCTTTTTAGCACCCGCGCACGCATTTGTGCGAAAACGCGTTTTAAGCATGCACATGCATCCTTTGGTAGACGCGGATGAAGTTTTCTGCAAAACCACAAGATGTGCATGCAAATGGTGCTTTTTGCAGAACGCGCACGTGGATTTCTACCAAACGACGTGCTAAGCATACCGATGCTACTCTTTTTAGCACCCGCGCACGCATTTGTGCGAAAACGCGTTTTAAGCATGCACATGCATCTTTTGGTAGACGCGGATGAAGTTTTCTGCAAAACCACAAGATGTGCATGCAAATGGTGCTTTTTGCAGAACGCGCACGTGGATTTCTACCAAACGACGTGCTAAGCATGCCGATGCTGCTCTTTTTAGCACCCGCGCACGGATTTGTGCGAAAACGCGTTTTAAGCATGCACATGCATCTTTTGGTAGACGCGGATGAAGTTTTCTGCAAAACCACAAGATCTGCATGCAAATGGTGCTTTTGGCAGAACGCGCACGTGGATTTCTACCAAACGACGTGCTAAGCATACCGATGCTACTCTTTTTAGCACCCGCGCACGCATTTGTGCGAAAACGCGTTTTAAGCATGCACATGCATCTTTTGGTAGACGCAGATGAAGTTTTCTGCAAAACCACAAGATGTGCATGCAAATGGTGCTTTTTGCAGAACGCGCACGTGGATTTCTACCAAACGACGTGCTAAGCATGCCGATGCTGCTCTTTTTAGCACCCGCGCACGGATTTGTGCGAAAACGCGTTTTAAGCATGCACATGCATCTTTTGGTAGACGCGGATGAAGTTTTCTGCAAAACCACAAGATGTGCATGCAAATGGTGCTTTTGGCAGAACGCGCACGTGGATTTCTACCAAACGACGTGCTAAGCATACCGATGCTACTCTTTTTAGCACCCGCGCACGCATTTGTGCGAAAACGCGTTTTAAGCATGCACATGCATCTTTTGGTAGACGCAGATGAAGTTTTCTGCAAAACCACAAGATGTGCATGCAAATGGTGCTTTTTGCAGAACGCGCACGTGGATTTCTACCAAACGACGTGCTAAGCATGCCGATGCTGCTCTTTTTAGCACCCGCGCACGGATTTGTGCGAAAACGCGTTTTAAGCATGCACATGCATCTTTTGGTAGACGCGGATGAAGTTTTCTGCAAAACCACAAGATGTGCATGCAAATGGTGCTTTTGGCAGAACGCGCACGTGGATTTCTACCAAACGACGTGCTAAGCATGCCGATGCTGCTCTTTTTAGCACCCCCGCACGGATTTGTGCGAAAACGCGTTTTAAGCATGCACATGCATCTTTTGGTAGACGCGGATGAAGTTTTCTGCAAAACCACAAGATGTGCATGCAAATGGTGCTTTTTCCAGAACGCGCACGTGGATTTCTACCAAACGACGTGCTAAGCATGCCGATGCTGCTCTTTTTAGCACCCGCGCACGGATTTGTGCGAAAACGCGTTTTAAGCATGCACATGCATCTTTTGGTAGACGCGGATGAAGTTTTCTGCAAAACCACAAGATGTGCATGCAAATGGTGCTTTTGGCAGAACGCGCACGTGGATTTCTACCAAACGACGTGCTAAGCATGCCGATGCTGCTCTTTTTAGCACCCGCGCACGCATTTGTGCGAAACCGCGTTTTAAGCATGCACATGCATCTTTTGGTAGACGCGGATGAAGTTTTCTGCAAAACCACAAGATGTGCATGCAAATGGTGCTTTTGGCAGAACGCGCACGTGGATTTCTACCAAACGACGTGCTAAGCATGCCGATGCTGCTCTTTTTAGCACCCGCGCACGGATTTGTGCGAAAACGTGTTTTAAGCATGCACATGCATCTTTTGGTAGACGCGGATGAAGTTTTCTGCAAAACCACAAGATGTGCATGCAAATGGTGCTTTTGGCAGAACGCGCACGTGGATTTCTACCAAACGACGTGCTAAGCATGCCGATGCTGCTCTTTTTAGCACCCGCGCACGGATTTGGGCGAAAACGCGTTTTAAGCATGCACATGCATCTTTTCGTAGACGCGGATGAAGTTTTCTGCAAAACCACAAGATGTGCATGCAAATGGTGCTTTTGGCAGAACGCGCACGTGGATTTCTACCAAACGACGTGCTAAGCATGCCGATGCTGCTCTTTTTAGCACCCGCGCACGGATTTGTGCGAAAACGCGTTTTCAGCATGCACATGCATCTTTTGGTAGCCGCGGATGAAGTTTTCTGCAAAACCAGAAGATGTGCATGCAAATGGTGCTTTTGGCAGAACGCGCACGTGGATTTCTACCAAACGACGTGCTAAGCATGCCGATGCTGCTCTTTTTAGCACCCGCGCACGGATTTGTGCGAAAACGCGTTTTAAGCATGCACATGCATCTTTTGGTAGACGCGGATGAAGTTTTCTGCAAAACCACAAGATGTGCATGCAAATGGTGCTTTTGGCAGAACGCGCACGTGGATTTCTACCAAACGACGTGCTAAGCATGCCGATGCTGCTCTTTTTAGCACCCGCGCACGGATTTGTGCGAAAACGCGTTTTAAGCATGCACATGCATCTTTTGGTAGACGCGGATGAAGTTTTCTGCAAAACCACAAGATGTGCATGCAAATGGTGCTTTTGGCAGAACGCGCACGTGGATTTCTACCAAACGACGTGCTAAGCATACCGATGCTACTCTTTTTAGCACCCGCGCACGCATTTGTGCGAAAACGCGTTTTAAGCATGCACATGCATCTTTTGGTAGACGCAGATGAAGTTTTCTGCAAAACCACAAGATGTGCATGCAAATGGTGCTTTTTGCAGAACGCGCACGTGGATTTCTACCAAACGACGTGCTAAGCATGCCGATGCTGCTCTTTTTAGCACCCGCGCACGGATTTGTGCGAAAACGCGTTTTAAGCATGCACATGCATCTTTTGGTAGACGCGGATGAAGTTTTCTGCAAAACCACAAGATGTGCATGCAAATGGTGCTTTTGGCAGAACGCGCACGTGGATTTCTACCAAACGACGTGCTAAGCATACCGATGCTACTCTTTTTAGCACCCGCGCACGCATTTGTGCGAAAACGCGTTTTAAGCATGCACATGCATCTTTTGGTAGACGCAGATGAAGTTTTCTGCAAAACCACAAGATGTGCATGCAAATGGTGCTTTTTGCAGAACGCGCACGTGGATTTCTACCAAACGACGTGCTAAGCATGCCGATGCTGCTCTTTTTAGCACCCGCGCACGGATTTGTGCGAAAACGCGTTTTAAGCATGCACATGCATCTTTTGGTAGACGCGGATGAAGTTTTCTGCAAAACCACAAGATGTGCATGCAAATGGTGCTTTTGGCAGAACGCGCACGTGGATTTCTACCAAACGACGTGCTAAGCATGCCGATGCTGCTCTTTTTAGCACCCCCGCACGGATTTGTGCGAAAACGCGTTTTAAGCATGCACATGCATCTTTTGGTAGACGCGGATGAAGTTTTCTGCAAAACCACAAGATGTGCATGCAAATGGTGCTTTTTCCAGAACGCGCACGTGGATTTCTACCAAACGACGTGCTAAGCATGCCGATGCTGCTCTTTTTAGCACCCGCGCACGGATTTGTGCGAAAACGCGTTTTAAGCATGCACATGCATCTTTTGGTAGACGCGGATGAAGTTTTCTGCAAAACCACAAGATGTGCATGCAAATGGTGCTTTTGGCAGAACGCGCACGTGGATTTCTACCAAACGACGTGCTAAGCATGCCGATGCTGCTCTTTTTAGCACCCGCGCACGCATTTGTGCGAAACCGCGTTTTAAGCATGCACATGCATCTTTTGGTAGACGCGGATGAAGTTTTCTGCAAAACCACAAGATGTGCATGCAAATGGTGCTTTTGGCAGAACGCGCACGTGGATTTCTACCAAACGACGTGCTAAGCATGCCGATGCTGCTCTTTTTAGCACCCGCGCACGGATTTGTGCGAAAACGTGTTTTAAGCATGCACATGCATCTTTTGGTAGACGCGGATGAAGTTTTCTGCAAAACCACAAGATGTGCATGCAAATGGTGCTTTTGGCAGAACGCGCACGTGGATTTCTACCAAACGACGTGCTAAGCATGCCGATGCTGCTCTTTTTAGCACCCGCGCACGGATTTGGGCGAAAACGCGTTTTAAGCATGCACATGCATCTTTTCGTAGACGCGGATGAAGTTTTCTGCAAAACCACAAGATGTGCATGCAAATGGTGCTTTTGGCAGAACGCGCACGTGGATTTCTACCAAACGACGTGCTAAGCATGCCGATGCTGCTCTTTTTAGCACCCGCGCACGGATTTGTGCGAAAACGCGTTTTCAGCATGCACATGCATCTTTTGGTAGCCGCGGATGAAGTTTTCTGCAAAACCAGAAGATGTGCATGCAAATGGTGCTTTTGGCAGAACGCGCACGTGGATTTCTACCAAACGACGTGCTAAGCATGCCGATGCTGCTCTTTTTAGCACCCGCGCACGGATTTGTGCGAAAACGCGTTTTAAGCATGCACATGCATCTTTTGGTAGACGCGGATGAAGTTTTCTGCAAAACCACAAGATGTGCATGCAAATGGTGCTTTTGGCAGAACGCGCACGTGGATTTCTACCAAACGACGTGCTAAGCATGCCGATGCTGCTCTTTTTAGCACCCGCGCACGGATTTGTGCGAAAACGCGTTTTAAGCATGCACATGCATCTTTTGGTAGACGCGGATGAAGTTTTCTGCAAAACCACAAGATGTGCATACAAATGGTGCTTTTGGCAGAACGCGCACGTGGATTTCTACCAAACGACGTGCTAAGCATGCCGATGCTGCTCTTTTTAGCACCCGCGCACGGATTTGTGCGAAAACGCGTTTTAAGCATGCACATGCATCTTTTGGTAGACGCGGATGAAGTTTTCTGCAAAACCACAAGATGTGCGTGCAAATGGTGCTTTTGGCAGAACGCGCACGTGTATTTCTACCAAACGACGTGCTAAGCATGCCGATGCTGCTCTTTTTAGCACCCGCGCACGGATTTGTGCGAAAACGCGTTTTAAGCATGCACATGCATCTTTTGGTAGACGCGGATGAAGTTTTCTGCAAAACCACAAGATGTGCATGCAAATGGTGCTTTTGGCACAACGCGCACGTGGATTTCTACCAAACGACGTGCTAAGCATGCCGATGCTGCTCTTTTTAGCACCCGCGCACGGATTTGTGCGAAAACGCGTTTTAAGCATGCACATGCATCTTTTGGTAGACGCGGATGAAGTTTTCTGCAAAACCACAAGATGAGCATGCAAATGGTGCTTTTGGCAGAACGCGCACGTGGATTTCTACCAAACGACGTGCTAAGCATGCCGATGCTGCTCTTTTTAGCACCCGCGCACGGATTTGTGCGAAAACGCGTTTTAAGCATGCACATGCATCTTTTGGTAGACGCGGATGAAGTTTTCTGCAAAACCACAAGATGTGCATGCAAATGGTGCTTTTGGCAGAACGCGCACGTGGATTTCTACCAAACGACGTGCTAAGCATGCCGATGCTGCTCTTTTTAGCACCCGCGCACGCATTTGTGCGAAAACGCGTTTTAAGCATGCACATGCATCTTTTGGTAGACGCGGATGAAGTTTTCTGCAAAACCACAAGATGTGCATGCAAATGGTGCTTTTGGCAGAACGCGCACGTGGATTTCTACCAAACGACGTGCTAAGCATGCCGATGCTGCTCTTTTTAGCACCCGCGCACGGATTTGTGCGAAAACGCGTTTTAAGCATGCACATGCATCTTTTGGTAGACGCGGATGAAGTTTTCTGCAAAACCACAAGATGTGCATGCAAATGGTGCTTTTGGCAGAACGCGCACGTGGATTTCTACCAAACGACGTGCTAAGCATGCCGATGCTGCTCTTTTTAGCACCCGCGCACGGATTTGTGCGAAAACGCGTTTTAAGCATGCACATGCATTTTTTGGTAGACGCGGATGAAGTTTTCTGCAAAACCACAAGATGTGCATGCAAATGGTGCTTTTGGCAGAACGCGCACGTGGATTTCTACCAAACGACGTGCTAAGCATGCCGATGCTGCTCTTTTTAGCACCCGCGCACGCATTTGTGCGGAAACGCGTTTTAAGCATGCACATGCATCTTTTGGTAGACGCGGATGAAGTTTTCTGCAAAACCACAAGATGTGCATGCAAATGGTGCTTTTGGCAGAACGCGCACGTGGATTTCTACCAAACGACGTGCTAAGCATGCCGATGCTGCTCTTTTAAGCACCCGCGCACGGATTTGTGCGAAAACGCGTTGTAAGCATGCACATGCATCTTTTGGTAGACGCGGATGAAGTTTTCTGCAAAACCACAAGATGTGCATGCAAATGGTGCTTTTGGCAGAACGCGCACGTGGATTTCTACCAAACGACGTGCTAAGCATGCCGATGCTGCTCTTTTTAGCACCCGCGCACGCATTTGTGCGAAAACGCGTTTTAAGCATGCACATGCATCTTTTGGTAGACGCGGATGAAGTTTTCTGCAAAACCACAAGATGTGCATGCAAATGGTGCTTTTGGCAGAACGCGCACGTGGATTTCTACCAAACGACGTGCTAAGCATGCCGATGCTGCTCTTTTTAGCACCCGCGCACGGATTTGTGCGAAAACGCGTTTTAAGCATGCACATGCATCTTTTGGTAGACGCGGATGAAGTTTTCTGCAAAACCACAAGATGAGCATGCAAATGGTGCTTTTGGCAGAACGCGCACGTGGATTTCTACCAAACGACGTGCTAAGCATGCCGATGCTGCTCTTTTTAGCACCCGCGCACGGATTTGTGCGAAAACGCGTTTTAAGCATGCACATGCATCTTTTGGTAGACGCGGATGAAGTTTTCTGCAAAACCACAAGATGTGCATGCAAATGGTGCTTTTGGCAGAACGCGCACGTGGATTTCTACCAAACGACGTGCTAAGCATGCCGATGCTGCTCTTTTTAGCACCCGCGCACGCATTTGTGCGAAAACGCGTTTTAAGCATGCACATGCATCTTTTGGTAGACGCGGATGAAGTTTTCTGCAAAACCACAAGATGTGCATGCAAATGGTGCTTTTGGCAGAACGCGCACGTGGATTTCTACCAAACGACGTGCTAAGCATGCCGATGCTGCTCTTTTTAGCACCCGCGCACGGATTTGTGCGAAAACGCGTTTTAAGCATGCACATGCATCTTTTGGTAGACGCGGATGAAGTTTTCTGCAAAACCACAAGATGTGCATGCAAATGGTGCTTTTGGCAGAACGCGCACGTGGATTTCTACCAAACGACGTGCTAAGCATGCCGATGCTGCTCTTTTTAGCACCCGCGCACGGATTTGTGCGAAAACGCGTTTTAAGCATGCACATGCATTTTTTGGTAGACGCGGATGAAGTTTTCTGCAAAACCACAAGATGTGCATGCAAATGGTGCTTTTGGCAGAACGCGCACGTGGATTTCTACCAAACGACGTGCTAAGCATGCCGATGCTGCTCTTTTTAGCACCCGCGCACGCATTTGTGCGGAAACGCGTTTTAAGCATGCACATGCATCTTTTGGTAGACGCGGATGAAGTTTTCTGCAAAACCACAAGATGTGCATGCAAATGGTGCTTTTGGCAGAACGCGCACGTGGATTTCTACCAAACGACGTGCTAAGCATGCCGATGCTGCTCTTTTAAGCACCCGCGCACGGATTTGTGCGAAAACGCGTTGTAAGCATGCACATGCATCTTTTGGTAGACGCGGATGAAGTTTTCTGCAAAACCACAAGATGTGCATGCAAATGGTGCTTTTGGCAGAACGCGCACGTGGATTTCTACCAAACGACGTGCTAAGCATGCCGATGCTGCTCTTTTTAGCACCCGCGCACGCATTTGTGCGAAAACGCGTTTTAAGCATGCACATGCATATTTTGGTACACGCGGATGAAGTTTTCTGCAAAACCACAAGATGTGCATGCAAATGGTGCTTTTGGCAGAACGCGCACGTGGATTTCTACCAAACGACGTGCTAAGCATGCCGATGCTGCTCTTTTTAGCACCCGCGCACGGATTTGTGCGAAAACGCGTTTTAAGCATGCACATGCATCTTTTGGTAGACGCGGATGAAGTTTTCTGCAAAACCACAAGATGTGCATGCAAATGGTGCTTTTGGCAGAACGCGCACGTGGATTTCTACCAAACGACGTGCTAAGCATGCCGATGCTGCTCTTTTTAGCACCCGCGCACGGATTTGTGCGAAAACGCGTTTTAAGCATGCACATGCATCTTTTGGTAGACGCGGATGAAGTTTTCTGCAAAACCACAAGATGTGCATGCAAATGGTGCTTTTGGCAGAACGCGCACGTGGATTTCTACCAAACGACGTGCTAAGCATGCCGATGCTGCTCTTTTTAGCACCCGCGCACGCATTTGTGCGAAAACGCGTTTTAAGCATGCACATGCATCTTTTGGTAGACGCGGATGAAGTTTTCTGCAAAACCACAACATGTGCATGCAAATGGTGCTTTTTGCAGAACGCGCACGTGGATTTCTACCAAACGACGTGCTAAGCATGCCGATGCTGCTCTTTTTAGCACCCGCGCACGGATTTGTGCGAAAACGCGTTTTAAGCATGCACATGCATCTTTTGGTAGACGCCGATGAAGTTTTCTGCAAAACCACAAGATGTGCATGCAAATGGTGCTTTTGGCAGAACGCGCACGTGGATTTCTACCAAACGACGTGCTAAGCATGCCGATGCTGCTCTTTTTAGCACCCGCGCACGCATTTGTGCGAAAACGCGTTTTAAGCATGCACATGCATCTTTTGGTAGACGCGGATGAAGTTTTCTGCAAAACCACAAGATGTGTATGCAAATGGTGCTTTTGGCAGAACGCGCACATGGATTTCTACCAAACGACGTGCTAAGCATGCCGATGCTGCTCTTTTTAGCACCCGCGCACGGATTTGTGCGAAAACGCGTTTTAAGCATGCACATGCATCTTTTGGTAGACGCGGATGAAGTTTTCTGCAAAACCACAAGATGTGCATGCAAATGGTGCTTTTGGCAGAACGCGCACGTGGATTTCTACCAAACGACGTGCTAAGCATGCCGATGCTGCTCTTTTTAGCACCCGCGCACGCATTTGTGCGAAAACGCGTTTTAAGCATGCACATGCATCTTTTGGTAGACGCGGATGAAGTTTTCTGCAAAACCACAACATGTGCATGCAAATGGTGCTTTTTGCAGAACGCGCACGTGGATTTCTACCAAACGACGTGCTAAGCATGCCGATGCTGCTCTTTTTAGCACCCGCGCACGGATTTGTGCGAAAACGCGTTTTAAGCATGCACATGCATCTTTTGGTAGACGCCGATGAAGTTTTCTGCAAAACCACAAGATGTGCATGCAAATGGTGCTTTTGGCAGAACGCGCACGTGGATTTCTACCAAACGACGTGCTAAGCATGCCGATGCTGCTCTTTTTAGCACCCGCGCACGCATTTGTGCGAAAACGCGTTTTAAGCATGCACATGCATCTTTTGGTAGACGCGGATGAAGTTTTCTGCAAAACCACAAGATGTGTATGCAAATGGTGCTTTTGGCAGAACGCGCACGTGGATTTCTACCAAACGACGTGCTAAGCATGCCGATGCTGCTCTTTTTAGCACCCGCGCACGGATTTGTGCGAAAACGCGTTTTAAGCATGCACATGCATCTTTTGGTAGACGCGGATGAAGTTTTCTGCAAAACCACAAGATGTGCATGCAAATGGTGCTTTTGGCAGAACGCGCACGTGGATTTCTACCAAACGACGTGCTAAGCATGCCGATGCTGCTCTTTTTAGCACCCGCGCACGCATTTGTGCGAAAACGCGTTTTAAGCATGCACATGCATCTTTTGGTAGACGCGGATGAAGTTTTCTGCAAAACCACAAGATGTGCATGCAAATGGTGCTTTTTGCAGAACGCGCACGTGGATTTCTACCAAACGACGTGCTAAGCATGCCGATGCTGCTCTTTTTAGCACCCGCGCACGGATTTGTGCGAAAACGCGTTTTAAGCATGCACATGCATCTTTTGGTAGACGCGGATGAAGTTTTCTGCAAAACCACAAGATGTGCATGCAAATGGTGCTTTTGGCAGAACGCGCACGTGGATTTCTACCAAACGACGTGCTAAGCATGCCGATGCTGCTCTTTTAGCACCCGCGCACGGATTTGTGCGAAAACGCGTTTTAAGCATGCACATGCATCTTTTGGTAGACGCGGATGAAGTTTTCTGCAAAACCACAAGATGAGCATGCAAATGGTGCTTTTGGCAGAACGCGCACGTGGATTTCTACCAAACGACGTGCTAAGCATGCCGATGCTGCTCTTTTTAGCACCCGCGCACGGATTTGTGCGAAAACGCGTTTTAAGCATGCACATGCATCTTTTGGTAGACGCGGATGAAGTTTTCTGCAAAACCACAAGATGTGCATGCAAATGGTGCTTTTGGCAGAACGCGCACGTGGATTTCTACCAAACGACGTGCTAAGCATGCCGATGCTGCTCTTTTTAGCACCCGCGCACGCATTTGTGCGAAAACGCGTTTTAAGCATGCACATGCATCTTTTGGTAGACGCGGATGAAGTTTTCTGCAAAACCACAAGATGTGCATGCAAATGGTGCTTTTGGCAGAACGCGCACGTGGATTTCTACCAAACGACGTGCTAAGCATGCCGATGCTGCTCTTTTTAGCACCCGCGCACGGATTTGTGCGAAAACGCGTTTTAAGCATGCATATGCATCTTTTGGTAGACGCGGATGAAGTTTTCTGCAAAACCACAAGATGTGCATGCAAATGGTGCTTTTGGCAGAACGCGCACGTGGATTTCTACCAAACGACGTGCTAAGCATGCCGATGCTGCTCTTTTTAGCACCCGCGCACGCATTTGTGCGAAAACGCGTTTTAAGCATGCACATGCATCTTTTGGTAGACGCGGATGAAGTTTTCTGCAAAACCACAAGATGTGCATGCAAATGGTGCTTTTGGCAGAACGCGCACGTGGATTTCTACCAAACGACGTGCTAAGCATGCCGATGCTGCTCTTTTTAGCACCCGCGCACGCATTTGTGCGAAAACACGTTTTAAGCATGCACATGCATCTTTTGGTAGACGCGGATGAAGTTTTCTGCAAAACCACAAGATGTGCATGCAAATGGTGCTTTTGGCAGAACGCGCACGTGGATTTCTACCAAACGACGTGCTAAGCATGCCGATGCTGCTCTTTTTAGCACCCGCGCACGCATTTGTGCGAAAACGCGTTTTAAGCATGCACATGCATCTTTTGGTAGACGCGGATGAAGTTTTCTGCAAAACCACAAGATGTGCATGCAAATGGTGCTTTTGGCAGAACGCGCACGTGGATTTCTTCCAAACGACGTGCTAAGCATGCCGATGCTGCTCTTTTTAGCACCCGCGCACGCATTTGTGCGAAAACGCGTTTTAAGCATGCACATGCATCTTTTGGTAGACGCGGATGAAGTTTTCTGCAAAACCACAAGATGTGCATGCAAATGGTGCTTTTGGCATAACGCGCACGTGGATTTCTACCAAACGACGTGCTAAGCATGCCGATGCTGCTCTTTTTAGCACTCGCGCACGGATTTGTGCGAAAACGCGTTTTAAGCATGCATATGCATCTTTTGGTAGACGCGGATGAAGTTTTCTGCAAAACCACAAGATGTGCATGCAAATGGTGCTTTTGGCAGAACGCGCACGTGGATTTCTACCAAACGACGTGCTAAGCATGCCGATGCTGCTCTTTTTAGCACCCGCGCACGGATTTGTGCGAAAACGCGTTTTAAGCATGCACATGCATCTTTTGGTAGACGCGGATGAAGTTTTCTGCAAAACCACAAGATGTGCATGCAAATGGTGCTTTTGGCAGAACGCGCACGTGGATTTCTACCAAACGACGTGCTAAGCATGCCGATGCTGCTCTTTTTAGCACCCGCGCACGCATTTGTGCGAAAACGCGTTTTAAGCGTGCACACGCATCTTTTGGTAGACGCGGATGAAGTTTTCTGCAAAACCACAAGATGTGCATGCAAATGGTGCTTTTGGCAGAACGCGCACGTGGATTTCTACCAAACGACGTGCTAAGCATGCCGATGCTGCTCTTTTTAGCACCCGTGCGCGGATTTGTGCGAAAACGCGTTTTAAGCATGCACATGCATCTTTTGGTAGACGCGGATGAAGTTTTCTGCAAAACCACAAGATGTGCATGCAAATGGTGCTTTTGGCAGAACGCGCACGTGGATTTCTACCAAACGACGTGCTAAGCATGCCGATGCTGCTCTTTTTAGCACCCGCGCACGGATTTGTGCGAAAACGCGTTTTAAGCATGCACACGCATCTTTTGGTAGACGCGGATGAAGTTTTCTGCAAAACCACAAGATGTGCATGCAAATGGTGCTTTTGGCAGAACGCGCACGTGGATTTCTACCAAACGACGTGCTAAGCATGCCGATGCTGCTCTTTTTAGCACCCGCGCACGCATTTGTGCGAAAACGCGTTTTAAGCATGCACATGCATCTTTTGGTAGACGCGGATGAAGTTTTCTGCAAAACCACAAGATGTGCATGCAAATGGTGCTTTTGGCAGAACGCGCGCGTGGATTTCTACCAAACGACGTGCTAAGCATGCCGATGCTGCTCTTTTTAGCACCCGCGCACGGATTTGTGCGAAAACGCGTTTTAAGCATGCACATGCATCTTTTGGTAGACGCGGATGAAGTTTTCTGCAAAACCACAAGATGTGCATGCAAATGGTGCTTTTGGCAGAACGCGCACGTGGATTTCTACCAAACGACGTGCTAAGCATGCCGATGCTGCTCTTTTTAGCACCCGCGCACGCATTTGTGCGAAAACGCGTTTTAAGCATGCACATGCATCCTTTGGTAGACGCGGATAAAGTTTTCTGCAAAACCACAAGATGTGCATGCAAGTGGTGCTTTTTGCAGAACCCGCACGTGGATTTCTACCAAACGACGTGCTAAGCATGCCGATGCTGCTCTTTTTAGTGCGAAAACGCGTTTTAAGCATGCACATGCATCTTTTGGTAGACGCGGATGAAGTTTTCTGCAAAACCACAAGGTGTGCATGCAAATGGTGCTTTTGGCAGAACGCGCTCGTGGATTTCAACCAAACGACGTGCTAAGCATGCCGATGCTGCTCTTTTTAGCACCCGCGCACGGATTTGTGCGAAAACGCGTTTTAAGCATGCACATGCATCTTTTGGTAGACGCGGATGAAGTTTTCTGCAAAACCACAAGATGTGCATGCAAATGGTGCTTTTGGCAGAACGCGCACGTGGATTTCTACCAAACGACGTGCTAAGCATGCCGATGCTGCTCTTTTTAGCACCCGCGCACGGATTTGTGCGAAAACGCGTTTTAAGCATGCACATGCATCTTTTGGTAGACGCGGATGAAGTTTTCTGCAAAACCACAAGATGTGCATGCAAATGGTGCTTTTGGCATAACGCGCACGTGGATTTCTACCAAACGACGTGCTAAGCATGCCGATGCTGCTCTTTTTAGCACTCGCGCACGGATTTGTGCGAAAACGCGTTTTAAGCATGCATATGCATCTTTTGGTAGACGCGGATGAAGTTTTCTGCAAAACCACAAGATGTGCATGCAAATGGTGCTTTTGGCAGAACGCGCACGTGGATTTCTACCAAACGACGTGCTAAGCATGCCGATGCTGCTCTTTTTAGCACCCGCGCACGGATTTGTGCGAAAACGCGTTTTAAGCATGCACATGCATCCTTTGGTAGACGCGGATAAAGTTTTCTGCAAAACCACAAGATGTGCATGCAAGTGGTGCTTTTTGCAGAACCCGCACGTGGATTTCTACCAAACGACGTGCTAAGCATGCCGATGCTGCTCTTTTTAGCACCCGCGCACGGATTTGTGCGAAAACGCGTTTTAAGCATGCACATGCATCTTTTGGTAGACGCGGATGAAGTTTTCTGCAAAACCACAAGATGTGCATGCAAATGGTGCTTTTGGCAGAACGCGCACGTGGATTTCTACCAAACGACGTGCTAAGCATGCCGATGCTGCTCTTTTTAGCACCCGCGCACGCATTTGTGCGAAAACGCGTTTTAAGCATGCACATGCATCTTTTGGTAGACGCGGATGAAGTTTTCTGCAAAACCACAAGATGTGCATGCAAATGGTGCTTTTGGCAGAACGCGCACGTGGATTTCTTCCAAACGACGTGCTAAGCATGCCGATGCTGCTCTTTTTAGCACCCGCGCACGCATTTGTGCGAAAACGCGTTTTAAGCATGCACATGCATCTTTTGGTAGACGCGGATGAAGTTTTCTGCAAAACCACAAGATGTGCATGCAAATGGTGCTTTTGGCAGAACGCGCACGTGGATTTCTACCAAACGACGTGCTAAGCATGCCGATGCTGCTCTTTTTAGCACCCGCGCACGGATTTGTGCGAAAACGCGTTTTAAGCATGCACATGCATCTTTTGGTAGACGCGGATGAAGTTTTCTTCAAAACCACAAGATGTGCATGCAAATGGTGCTTTTGGCAGAACGCGCACGTGAATTTCTACCAAACGACGTGCTAAGCATGCCGATGCTGCTCTTTTTAGCACCCGCGCACGGATTTGTGCGAAAACGCGTTTTAAGCATGCACATGCATCTTTTGGTAGACGCGGATGAAGTTTTCTGCAAAACCACAAGATGTGCATGCAAATGGTGCTTTTGGCAGAACGCGCACGTGGATTTCTACCAAACGACGTGCTAAGCATGCCGATGCTGCTCTTTTTAGCACCCGCGCACGCATTTGTGCGAAAACGCGTTTTAAGCATGCACATGCATCCTTTGGTAGACGCGGATGAAGTTTTCTGCAAAACCACAAGATGTGCATGCAAATGGTGCTTTTGGCAGAACGCGCACGTGGATTTCTACCAAACGACGTGCTAAGCATGCCGATGCTGCTCTTTTTAGCACCCGCGCACGCATTTGTGCGAAAACGCGTTTTAAGCATGCACAGGCATCCTTTGGTAGACGCGGATAAAGTTTTCTGCAAAACCACAAGATGTGCATGCAAATGGTGCTTTTTGCAGAACCCGCACGTGGATTTCTACCAAACGACGTGCTAAGCATGCCGATGCTGCTCTTTTTAGCACCCGCGCACGGATTTGTGCGAAAACGCGTTTTAAGCATGCACATGCATCTTTTGGTAGACGCGGATGAAGTTTTCTGCAAAACCACAAGGTGTGCATGCAAATGGTGCTTTTGGCAGAACGCGCTCGTGGATTTCTACCAAACGACGTGCTAAGCATGCCGATGCTGCTCTTTTTAGCACCCGCGCACGGATTTGTGCGAAAACGCGTTTTAAGCATGCACATGCATCTTTTGGTAGACGCGGATGAAGTTTTCTGCAAAACCACAAGATGTGCATGCAAATGGTGCTTTTGGCAGAACGCGCACGTGGATTTCTACCAAACGACGTGCTAAGCATGCCGATGCTGCTCTTTTTAGCACCCGCGCACGGATTTGTGCGAAAACGCGTTTTAAGCATGCACATGCATCTTTTGGTAGACGCGGATGAAGTTTTCTGCAAAACCACAAGATGTGCATGCAAATGGTGCTTTTGGCAGAACGCGCACGTGGATTTCTACCAAACGACATGCTAAGCATGCCGATGCTGCTCTTTTTAGCACCCGCGCACGGATTTGTGCGAAAACGCGTTTTAAGCATGCACATGCATCTTTTGGTAGACGCGGATGAAGTTTTCTGCAAAACCACAAGATGTGCATGAAATGGTGCTTTTGGCAGAACGCGCACGTGGATTTCTACCAAACGACGTGCTAAGCATGCCGATGCTGCTCTTTTTAGCACCCGCGCACGGATTTGTGCGAAAACTCGTTTTAAGCATGCACATGCATCTTTTGGTAGACGCGGATGAAGTTTTCTGCAAAACCACAAGATGTGCATGCAAATGGTGCTTTTGGCAGAACGCGCACGTGGATTTCTACCAAACGACGTGCTAAGCATGCCGATGCTGCTCTTTTTAGCACCCGCGCACGCATTTGTGCGAAAACGCGTTTTAAGCATGCACATACATCCTTTGGTAGACGCGGATAAAGTTTTCTGCAAAACCACAAGATGTGCATGCAAATGGTGCTTTTCGCAGAACGCGCACGTGGATTTCTACCAAACGACGTGCTAAGCATGCCGATGCTGCTCTTTTTAGCACCCGCGCACGGATTTGTGCGAAAACGCGTTTTAAGCATGCACATGCATCTTTTGGTAGACGCGGATGAAGTTTTCTGCAAAACCACAAGGTGTGCATGCAAATGGTGCTTTTGGCAGAACGCGCACGTGGATTTCTACCAAACGACGTGCTAAGCATGCCGATGCTGCTCTTTTTAGCACCCGCGCACGGATTTGTGCGAAAACGCGTTTTAAGCATGCACATGCATCTTTTGGTAGACGCGGATGAAGTTTTCTGCAAAACCACAAGATGTGCATGCAAATGGTGCTTTTGGCAGAACGCGCACGTGGATTTCTACCAAACGACGTGCTAAGCATGCCGATGCTGCTCTTTTTAGCACCCGCGCACGCATTTGTGCGAAAACGCGTTTTAAGCATGCACATGCATCCTTTGGTAGACGCGGATAAAGTTTTCTGCAAAACCACAAGATGTGCATGCAAATGGTGCTTTTTGCAGAACGCGCACGTGGATTTCTACCAAACGACGTGCTAAGCATGCCGATGCTGCTCTTTTTAGCACCCGCGCACGGATTTGTGCGAAAACGCGTTTTAAGCATGCACATGCATCTTTTGGTAGACGCGGATGAAGTTTTCTGCAAAACCACAAGGTGTGCATGCAAATGGTGCTTTTGGCAGAACGTGCTCGTGGATTTCTACCAAACGACGTGCTAAGCATGCCGATGCTGCTCTTTTTAGCACCCGCGCACGCATTTGTGCGAAAACGCGTTTTAAGCATGCACATGCATCTTTTGGTAGACGCGGATGAAGTTTTCTGCAAAACCAGAAGATGTGCATGCAAATGGTGCTTTTGGCAGAACGCGCACGTGGATTTCTACCAAACGACGTGCTAAGCATGCCGATGCTGCTCTTTTTAGCACCCGCGCACGGATTTGTGCGAAAACGCGTTTTAAGCATGCACATGCATCTTTTGGTAGACGCGGATGAAGTTTTCTGCAAAACCACAAGATGTGCATGCAAATGGTGCTTTTTGCAGAACGCGCACGTGGATTTCTACCAAACGACGTGCTAAGCATGCCGATGCTGCTCTTTTTAGCACCCGCGCACGGATTTGTGCGAAAACGCGTTTTAAGCGTGCACATGCATCTTTTGGTAGACGCGGATGAAGTTTTCTGCAAAACCACAAGATGTGCATGCAAATGGTGCTTTTGGCAGAACGCGCACGTGGATTTCTACCAAACGACGTGCTAAGCATGCCGATGCTGCTCTTTTTAGCACCCGCGCACGGATTTGGGCGAAAACGCGTTTTAAGCATGCACATGCATCTTTTGGTAGACGCGGATGAAGTTTTCTGCAAAACCACAAGATGTGCACGCAAATGGTGCTTTTGGCAGAACGCGCACGTGGATTTCTACCAAACGACGTGCTAAGCATGCCGATGCTGCTCTTTTTAGCACCCGCGCACGGATTTGTGCGAAAACGCGTTTTCAGCATGCACATGCATCTTTTGGTAGACGCGGATGAAGTTTTCTGCAAAACCAGATGTGCATGCAAATGGTGCTTTTGGCAGAACGCGCACGTGGATTTCTACCAAACGACGTGCTAAGCATGCCGATGCTGCTCTTTTTAGCACCCGCGCATGGATTTGTGCGAAAACGCGTTTTAAGCATGCACATGCATCTTTTGGTAGACGCGGATGAAGTTTTCTGCAAAACCACAAGATGTGCATGCAAATGGTGCTTTTGGCAGAACGCGCACGTGGATTTCTACCAAACGACGTGCTAAGCATGCCGATGCTGCTCTTTTTAGCACCCGCGCACGCATTTGTGCGAAAACGCGTTTTAAGCATGCACATGCATCTTTTGGTAGACGCGGATGAAGTTTTCTGCAAAACCACAAGATGTGCATGCAAATGGTGCTTTTGGCAGAACGCGCACGTGGATTTCTACCAAACGACGTGCTAAGCATGCCGATGCTGCTCTTTTTAGCACCCGCGCACGGATTTGTGCGAAAACGCGTTTTAAGCATGCACATGCATCTTTTGGTAGACGCGGATGAAGTTTTCTTCAAAACCACAAGATGTGCATGCAAATGGTGCTTTTGGCAGAACGCGCACGTGGATTTCTACCAAACGACGTGCTAAGCATGCCGATGCTGCTCTTTTTAGCACCCGCGCACGGATTTGTGCGAAAACGCGTTTTAAGCATGCACATGCATCTTTTGGTAGACGCGGATGAAGTTTTCTGCAAAACCACAAGATGTGCATGCAAATGGTGCTTTTTGCAGAACGCGCACGTGGATTTCTACCAAACGACGTGCTAAGCATGCCGATGCTGCTCTTTTTAGCACCCGCGCACGCATTTGTGCGAAAACGCGTTTTAAGCATGCACATGCATCTTTTGGTAGACGCGGATGAAGTTTTCTGCAAAACCACAAGGTGTGCATGCAAATGGTGCTTTTGGCAGAACGCGCTCGTGGATTTCTACCAAACGACGTGCTAAGCATGCCGATGCTGCTCTTTTTAGCACCCGCGCACGGATTTGTGCGAAAACGCGTTTTAAGCATGCACATGCATCTTTTGGTAGACGCGGATGAAGTTTTCTGCAAAACCACAAGATGTGCATGCAAATGGTGCTTTTGGCAGAACGCGCACGTGGATTTCTACCAAACGACGTGCTAAGCATGCCGATGCTGCTCTTTTTAGCACCCGCGCACGGATTTGTGCGAAAACGCGTTTTAAGCATGCACATGCATCTTTTGGTAGACGCGGATGAAGTTTTCTGCAAAACCACAAGATGTGCATGCAAATGGTGCTTTTGGCAGAACGCGCACGTGGATTTCTACCAAACGACGTGCTAAGCATGCCGATGCTGCTCTTTTTAGCACCCGCGCACGGATTTGTGCGAAAACGCGTTTTAAGCATGCACATGCATCTTTTGGTAGACGCGGATGAAGTTTTCTGCAAAACCACAAGATGTGCATGCAAATGGTGCTTTTGGCAGAACGCGCACGTGGATTTCTACCAAACGACGTGCTAAGCATGCCGATGCTGCTCTTTTTAGCACCCGCGCACGGATTTGTGCGAAAACTCGTTTTAAGCATGCACATGCATCTTTTGGTAGACGCGGATGAAGTTTTCTGCAAAACCACAAGATGTGCATGCAAATGGTGCTTTTGGCAGAACGCGCACGTGGATTTCTACCAAACGACGTGCTAAGCATGCCGATGCTGCTCTTTTTAGCACCCGCGCACGCATTTGTGCGAAAACGCGTTTTAAGCATGCACATGCATCCTTTGGTAGACGCGGATAAAGTTTTCTGCAAAACCACAAGATGTGCATGCAAATGGTGCTTTTCGCAGAACGCGCACGTGGATTTCTACCAAACGACGTGCTAAGCATGCCGATGCTGCTCTTTTTAGCACCCGCGCACGGATTTGTGCGAAAACGCGTTTTAAGCATGCACATGCATCTTTTGGTAGACGCGGATGAAGTTTTCTGCAAAACCACAAGGTGTGCATGCAAATGGTGCTTTTGGCAGAACGCGCACGTGGATTTCTACCAAACGACGTGCTAAGCATGCCGATGCTGCTCTTTTTAGCACCCGCGCACGGATTTGTGCGAAAACGCGTTTTAAGCATGCACATGCATCTTTTGGTAGACGCGGATGAAGTTTTCTGCAAAACCACAAGATGTGCATGCAAATGGTGCTTTTGGCAGAACGCGCACGTGGATTTCTACCAAACGACGTGCTAAGCATGCCGATGCTGCTCTTTTTAGCACCCGCGCACGCATTTGTGCGAAAACGCGTTTTAAGCATGCACATGCATCCTTTGGTAGACGCGGATAAAGTTTTCTGCAAAACCACAAGATGTGCATGCAAATGGTGCTTTTTGCAGAACGCGCACGTGGATTTCTACCAAACGACGTGCTAAGCATGCCGATGCTGCTCTTTTTAGCACCCGCGCACGGATTTGTGCGAAAACGCGTTTTAAGCATGCACATGCATCTTTTGGTAGACGCGGATGAAGTTTTCTGCAAAACCACAAGGTGTGCATGCAAATGGTGCTTTTGGCAGAACGTGCTCGTGGATTTCTACCAAACGACGTGCTAAGCATGCCGATGCTGCTCTTTTTAGCACCCGCGCACGCATTTGTGCGAAAACGCGTTTTAAGCATGCACATGCATCTTTTGGTAGACGCGGATGAAGTTTTCTGCAAAACCAGAAGATGTGCATGCAAATGGTGCTTTTGGCAGAACGCGCACGTGGATTTCTACCAAACGACGTGCTAAGCATGCCGATGCTGCTCTTTTTAGCACCCGCGCACGGATTTGTGCGAAAACGCGTTTTAAGCATGCACATGCATCTTTTGGTAGACGCGGATGAAGTTTTCTGCAAAACCACAAGATGTGCATGCAAATGGTGCTTTTTGCAGAACGCGCACGTGGATTTCTACCAAACGACGTGCTAAGCATGCCGATGCTGCTCTTTTTAGCACCCGCGCACGCATTTGTGCGAAAACGCGTTTTAAGCATGCACATGCATCCTTTGGTAGACGCGGATAGTTTTCTGCAAAACCACAAGATGTGCATGCAAATCGTGCTTTTCGCAGAACGCGCACGTGGATTTCTACCAAACGACGTGCTAAGCATGCCGATGCTGCTCTTTTTAGCACCCGCGCACGGATTTGTGCGAAAACGCGTTTTAAGCATGCACATGCATCTTTTGGTAGACGCGGATGAAGTTTTCTGCAAAAGCACAAGGTGTGCATGCAAATGGTGCTTTTGGCAGAACGCGCACGTGGATTTCTACCAAACGACGTGCTAACCATGCCGATGCTGCTCTTTTTAGCACCCGCGCACGGATTTGTGCGAAAACGCGTTTTAAGCATGCACATGCATCTTTTGGTAGACGCGGATGAAGTTTTCTGCAAAACCACAAGATGTGCATGCAAATGGTGCTTTTGGCAGAACGCGCACGTGGATTTCTACCAAACGACGTGCTAAGCATGCCGATGCTGCTCTTTTTAGCACCCGCGCATGGATTTGTGCGAAAACGCGTTTTAAGCATGCACATGCATCTTTTGGTAGACACGGATGAAGTTTTCTGCAAAACCACAAGATGTGCATGCAAATGGTGCTTTTGGCAGAACGCGCACGTGGATTTCTACCAAACGACGTGCTAAGCATGCCGATGCTGCTCATTTTAGCACCCGCGCACGCATTTGTGCGAAAACGCGTTTTAAGCATGCACATGCATCTTTTGGTAGACGCGGATGAAGTTTTCTGCAAAACCACAAGATGTGCATGCAAATGGTGCTTTTGGCAGAACGCGCACGTGGATTTCTACCAAACGACGTGCTAAGCATGCCGATGCTGCTCTTTTTAGCACCCGCGCACGGATTTGTGCGAAAACGCGTTTTAAGCATGCACATGCATCTTTTGGTAGACGCGGATGAAGTTTTCTGCAAAACCACAAGGTGTGCATGCAAATGGTGCTTTTGGCAGAACGCGCACGTGGATTTCTACCAAACGACGTGCTAAGCATGCCGATGCTGCTCTTTTTAGCACCCGCGCACGGATTTGTGCGAAAACGCGTTTTAAGCATGCACATGCATCTTTTGGTAGACGCGGATGAAGTTTTCTGCAAAACCACAAGATGTGCATGCAAATGGTGCTTTTGGCAGAACGCGCACGTGGATTTCTACCAAACGACGTGCTAAGCATGCCGATGCTGCTCTTTTTAGCACCCGCGCACGGATTTGTGCGAAAACGCGTTTTAAGCATGCACATGCATCTTTTGGTAGACGCGGATGAAGTTTTCTTCAAAACCACAAGATGTGCATGCAAATGGTGCTTTTGGCAGAACGCGCACGTGGATTTCTACCAAACGACGTGCTAAGCATGCCGATGCTGCTCTTTTTAGCACCCGCGCACGGATTTGTGCGAAAACGCGTTTTAAGCATGCACATGCATCTTTTGGTAGACGCGGATGAAGTTTTCTGCAAAACCACAAGATGTGCATGCAAATGGTGCTTTTGGCAGAACGCGCACGTGGATTTCTACCAAACGACGTGCTAAGCATGCCGATGCTGCTCTTTTTAGCACCCGCGCACGCATTTGTGCGAAAACGCGTTTTAAGCATGCACATGCATCTTTTGGTAGACGCGGATGAAGTTTTCTTCAAAACCACAAGATGTGCATGCAAATGGTGCTTTTGGCAGAACGCGCACGTGGATTTCTACCAAACGACGTGCTAAGCATGCCGATGCTGCTCTTTTTAGCACCCGCGCACGGATTTGTGCGAAAACGCGTTTTAAGCATGCACATGCATCTTTTGGTAGACGCGGATGAAGTTTTCTGCAAAACCACAAGATGTGCATGCAAATGGTGCTTTTTGCAGAACGCGCACGTGGATTTCTACCAAACGACGTGCTAAGCATGCCGATGCTGCTCTTTTTAGCACCCGCGCACGCATTTGTGCGAAAACGCGTTTTAAGCATGCACATGCATCTTTTGGTAGACGCGGATGAAGTTTTCTGCAAAACCACAAGATGTGCATGCAAATGGTGCTTTTGGCAGAACGCGCACGTGGATTTCTACCAAACGACGTGCTAAGCATGCCGATACTGCTCTTTTTAGCACCCGCGCACGGATTTGTGCGAAAACGCGTTTTAAGCATGCACATGCATCTTTTGGTAGACGCGGATGAAGTTTTCTGCAAAACCACAAGGTGTGCATGCAAATGGTGCTTTTGGCAGAACGCGCACGTGGATTTCTACCAAACGACGTTCTAAGCATGCCGATGCTGCTCTTTTTAGCACCCGCGCACGCATTTGTGCGAAAACGCGCTTTAAGCATGCACATGCATATTTTGGTAGACGCGGATGAAGTTTTCTGCAAAACCACAAGATGTGCATGCAAATGGTGCTTTTGGCAGAACGCGCACGTGGATTTCTACCAAACGACGTGCTAAGCATGCCGATGCTGCTCTTTTTAGCACCCGCGCACGGATTTGTGCGAAAACGCGTTTTAAGCATGCACATGCATCTTTTGGTAGACGCGGATGAAGTTTTCTGCAAAACCACAAGATGTGCATGCAAATGGTGCTTTTGGCAGAACGCGCACGTGGATTTCTACCAAACGACGTGCTAAGCATGCCGATGCTGCTCTTTTTAGCACCCGCGCACGGATTTGTGCGAAAACGCGTTTTAAGCATGCACATGCATCTTTTGGTAGACGCGGATGAAGTTTTCTGCAAAACCACAAGATGTGCATGCAAATGGTGCTTTTGGCAGAACGCGCACGTGGATTTCTACTAAACGACGTGCTAAGCATGCCGATGCTGCTCTTTTTAGCACCCGCGCACGCATTTGTGCGAAAACGCGTTTTAAGCATGCACATGCATCTTTTGGTAGACGCGGATGAAGTTTTCTGCAAAACCACAAGATGTGCATGCAAATGGTGCTTTTGGCAGAACGCGCACGTGGATTTCTACCAAACGACGTGCTAAGCATGCCGATGCTGCTCTTTTTAGCGCCCGCGCACGGATTTGTGCGAAAACTCGTTTTAAGCCTGCACATGCATCTTTTGGTAGACGCGGATGAAGTTTTCTGCAAAACCACAAGATGTGCATGCAAATGGTGCTTTTGGCAGAACGCGCACGTGGATTTCTACCAAACGACGTGCTAAGCATGCCGATGCTGCTCTTTTTAGCACCCGCGCACGCATTTGTGCGAAAACGCGTTTTAAGCATGCACATGCATCCTTTGGTAGACGCGGATAGTTTTCTGCAAAACCACAAGATGTGCATGCAAATCGTGCTTTTCGCAGAACGCGCACGTGGATTTCTACCAAACGACGTGCTAAGCATGCCGATGCTGCTCTTTTTAGCACCCGCGCACGGATTTGTGCGAAAACGCGTTTTAAGCATGCACATGCATCTTTTGGTAGACGCGGATGAAGTTTTCTGCAAAAGCACAAGGTGTGCATGCAAATGGTGCTTTTGGCAGAACGCGCACGTGGATTTCTACCAAACGACGTGCTAAGCATGCCGATGCTGCTCTTTTTAGCACCCGCGCACGGATTTGTGCGAAAACGCGTTTTAAGCATGCACATGCATCTTTTGGTAGACGCGGATGAAGTTTTCTGCAAAACCACAAGATGTGCATGCAAATGGTGCTTTTGGCAGAACGCGCACGTGGATTTCTACCAAACGACGTGCTAAGCATGCCGATGCTGCTCTTTTTAGCACCCGCGCACGGATTTGTGCGAAAACGCGTTTTAAGCATGCACATGCATCTTTTGGTAGACGCGGATGAAGTTTTCTTCAAAACCACAAGATGTGCATGCAAATGGTGCTTTTGGCAGAACGCGCACGTGGATTTCTACCAAACGACGTGCTAAGCATGCCGATGCTGCTCTTTTTAGCACCCGCGCACGGATTTGTGCGAAAACGCGTTTTAAGCATGCACATGCATCTTTTGGTAGACGCGGATGAAGTTTTCTGCAAAACCACAAGATGTGCATGCAAATGGTGCTTTTGGCAGAACGCGCACGTGGATTTCTACCAAACGACGTGCTAAGCATGCCGATGCTGCTCTTTTTAGCACCCGCGCACGCATTTGTGCGAAAACGCGTTTTAAGCATGCACATGCATCTTTTGGTAGACGCGGATGAAGTTTTCTGCAAAACCACAAGATGTGCATGCAAATGGTGCTTTTGGCAGAACGCGCACGTGGATTTCTACCAAACGACGTGCTAAGCATGCCGATGCTGCTCTTTTTAGCACCCGCGCATGGATTTGTGCGAAAACGCGTTTTAAGCATGCACATGCATCTTTTGGTAGACGCGGATGAAGTTTTCTGCAAAACCACAAGATGTGCATGCAAATGGTGATTTTGGCAGAACGCGCACGTGGATTTCTACCAAAGGACGTGCTAAGCATGCCGATGCTGCTCTTTTTAGCACCCGCGCACGGATTTGTGCGAAAACGCGTTTTAAGCATGCACATGCATCTTTTGGTAGACGCGGATGAAGTTTTCTGCAAAACCACAAGATGTGCATGCAAATGGTGCTTTTGGCAGAACGCGCACGTGGATTTCTACCAAACGACGTGCTAAGCATGCCGATGCTGCTCTTTTTTAGCACCCGCGCACGCATTTGTGCGAAAACGCGTTTTAAGCATGCACATGCATCTTTTGGTAGACGCGGATGAAGTTTTCTGCAAAACCACAAGATGTGCGTGCAAATGTTGCTTTTGGCAGAACGCGCACGTGGATTTCTACCAAACGACGTGCTAAGCATGCCGATGCTGCTCTTTTTAGCACCCGCGCACGGATTTGTGCGAAAACGCGTTTTAAGCATGCACATGCATCTTTTGGTAGACGCGGATGAAGTTTTCTGCAAAACCACAAGATGTACATGCAAATGGTGCTTTTGGCAGAACGCGCACGTGGATTTCTACCAAACGACGTGCTAAGCATGCCGATGCTGCTCTTTTTAGCACCCGCGCACGGATTTGTGCGAAAACGCGTTTTAAGCATGCACATGCATCTTTTGGTAGACGCGGATGAAGTTTTCTGCAAAACCACAAGGTGTGCATGCAAATGGTGCTTTTGGCAGAACGGGCACGTGGATTTCTACCAAACGACGTGCTAAGCATGCCGATGCTGCTCTTTTTAGCACCCGCGCACGCATTTGTGCGAAAACGCGCTTTAAGCATGCACATGCATATTTTGGTAGACGCGGATGAAGTTTTCTGCAAAACCAGAAGATGTGCATGCAAATGGTGCTTTTGGCAGAACGCGCACGTGGATTTCTACCAAACGACGTGGTAAGCATGCCGATGCTGCTCTTTTTAGCACCCGCGCACGGATTTGTGCGAAAACGCGTTTTAAGCATGCACATGCATCTTTTGGTAGACGCGGATGAAGTTTTCTGCAAAACCACAAGATGTGCATGCAAATGGTGCTTTTTGCAGAACGCGCACGTGGATTTCTACCAAACGACGTGCTAAGCATGCCGATGCTGCTCTTTTTAGCACCCGCGCACGCATTTGTGCGAAAACGCGTTTTAAGCATGCACATGCATCTTTTGGTAGACGCGGATGAAGTTTTCTGCAAAACCAGAAGATGTGCATGCAAATGGTGCTTTTGGCAGAACGCGCACGTGGATTTCTACCAAACGACGTGCTAAGCATGCCGATACTGCTCTTTTTAGCACCCGCGCACGGATTTGTGCGAAAACGCGTTTTAAGCATGCACATGCATCTTTTGGTAGACGCGGATGAAGTTTTCTGCAAAACCACAAGGTGTGCATGCAAATGGTGCTTTTGGCAGAACGCGCACGTGGATTTCTACCAAACGACGTTCTAAGCATGCCGATGCTGCTCTTTTTAGCACCCGCGCACGCATTTGTGCGAAAACGCGCTTTAAGCATGCACATGCATATTTTGGTAGACGCGGATGAAGTTTTCTGCAAAACCAGAAGATGTGCATGCAAATGGTGCTTTTGGCAGAACGCGCACGTGGATTTCTACCAAACGACGTGCTAAGCATGCCGATGCTGCTCTTTTTAGCACCCGCGCCCGGATTTGTGCGAAAACGCGTTTTAAGCATGCACATGCATCTTTTGGTAGACGCGGATGAAGTTTTCTGCAAAACCACAAGATGTGCATGCAAATGGTGCTTTTTGCAGAACGCGCACGTGGATTTCTACCAAACGACGTGCTAAGCATGCCGATGCTGCTCTTTTTAGCACCCGCGCACGCATTTGTGCGAAAACGCGTTTTCAGCATGCACATGCATCTTTTGGTAGACGCGGATGAAGTTTTCTGCAAAACCAGAAGATGTGCATGCAAATGGTGCTTTTGGCAGAACGCGCACGTGGATTTCTACCAAACGACGTGCTAAGCATGCCGATGCTGCTCTTTTTAGCACCCGCGCACGGATTTGTGCGAAAACGCGTTTTAAGCATGCACATGCATCTTTTGGTAGACGCGGATGAAGTTTTCTGCAAAACCACAAGGTGTGCATGCAAATGGTGCTTTTGGCAGAACGCGCACGTGGATTTCTACCAAACGACGTGCTAAGCATGCCGATGCTGCTCTTTTTAGCACCCGCGCACGCATTTGTGCGAAAACGCGCTTTAAGCATGCACATGCATATTTTGGTCGACGCGGATGAAGTTTTCTGCAAAACCAGAAGATGTGCATGCAAATGGTGCTTTTGGCAGAACGCGCACGTGGATTTCTACCAAACGACGTTCTAAGCATGCCGATGCTGCTCTTTTTAGCACCCGCGCACGGATTTGTGCGAAAACGCGTTTTAAGCATGCACATGCATCTTTTGGTAGACGCGGATGAAGTTTTCTGCAAAACCACAAGATGTGCATGCAAATGGTGCTTTTTGCAGAACGCGCACGTGGATTTCTACCAAACGACGTGCTAAGCATGCCGATGCTGCTCTTTTTAGCACCCGCGCACGGATTTGTGCGAAAACGCGTTTTAAGCATGCACATGCATCTTTTGGTAGACGCGGATGAAGTTTTCTGCAAAACCACAAGATGTGCATGCAAATGGTGCTTTTGGCAGAACGCGCACGTGGATTTCTACCAAACGACGTGCTAAGCATGCCGATGCTGCTCTTTTTAGCACCCGCGCACGGATTTGTGCGAAAACGCGTTTTAAGCATGCACATGCATCTTTTGGTAGACGCGGATGAAGTTTTCTGCAAAACCACAAGATGTGCATGCAAATGGTGATTTTGGCAGAACGCGCACGTGGATTTCTACCAAACGACGTGCTAAGCATGCCGATGCTGCTCTTTTTAGCACCCGCGCACGGATTTGTGCGAAAACGCGTTTTAAGCATGCACATGCATCTTTTGGTAGACGCGGATGAAGTTTTCTGCAAAACCACAAGATGTGCATGCAAATGGTGCTTTTGGCAGAACGCGCACGTGGATTTCTACCAAACGACGTGCTAAGCATGCCGATGCTGCTCTTTTTAGCACCCGCGCACGCATTTGTGCGAAAACGCGTTTTAAGCATGCACATGCATCTTTTGGTAGACGCGGATGAAGTTTTCTGCAAAACCACAAGATGTGCGTGCAAATGTTGCTTTTGGCAGAACGCGCACGTGGATTTCTACCAAACGACGTGCTAAGCATGCCGATGCTGCTCTTTTTAGCACCCGCGCACGGATTTGTGCGAAAACGCGTTTTAAGCATGCACATGCATCTTTTGGTAGACGCGGATGAAGTTTTCTGCAAAACCACAAGATGTACATGCAAATGGTGCTTTTGGCAGAACGCGCACGTGGATTTCTACCAAACGACGTGCTAAGCATGCCGATGCTGCTCTTTTTAGCACCCGCGCACGGATTTGTGCGAAAACGCGTTTTAAGCATGCACATGCATCTTTTGGTAGACGCGGATGAAGTTTTCTGCAAAACCACAAGGTGTGCATGCAAATGGTGCTTTTGGCAGAACGCGCACGTGGATTTCTACCAAACGACGTGCTAAGCATGCCGATGCTGCTCTTTTTAGCACCCGCGCACGCATTTGTGCGAAAACGCGCTTTAAGCATGCACATGCATATTTTGGTAGACGCGGATGAAGTTTTCTGCAAAACCAGAAGATGTGCATGCAAATGGTGCTTTTGGCAGAACGCGCACGTGGATTTCTACCAAACGACGTGGTAAGCATGCCGATGCTGCTCTTTTTAGCACCCGCGCACGGATTTGTGCGAAAACGCGTTTTAAGCATGCACATGCATCTTTGGTAGACGCGGATGAAGTTTTCTGCAAAACCACAAGATGTGCATGCAAATGGTGCTTTTTGCAGAACGCGCACGTGGATTTCTACCAAACGACGTG
Organism: Dermacentor andersoni; assembly: GCF_023375885.2. NCBI lineage: Eukaryota > Metazoa > Arthropoda > Arachnida > Ixodida > Ixodidae > Dermacentor > Dermacentor andersoni. The sequence continues at coordinate 170,128 of NW_027314772.1, forward strand.
CTAAGCATGCCGATGCTGCTCTTTTTAGCACCCGCGCACGGATTTGTGCGAAAACGCGTTTTAAGCATGCACATGCATCTTTTGGTAGACGCGGATGAAGTTTTCTGCAAAACCACAAGATGTGCATGCAAATGGTGCTTTTGGCAGAACGCGCACGTGGATTTCTACCAAACGACGTGCTAAGCATGCCGATGCTGCTCTTTTTAGCACCCGCGCACGCATTTGTGCGAAAACGCGTTTTAAGCATGCACATGCATCTTTTGGTAGACGCGGATGAAGTTTTCTGCAAAACCACAAGATGTGCATGCAAATGGTGCTTTTGGCAGAACGCGCACGTGGATTTCTACCAAACGACGTGCTAAGCATGCCGATGCTGCTCTTTTTAGCACCCGCGCACGGATTTGTGCTAAAACGCGTTTTAAGCATGCACATGCATCTTTTGGTAGACGCGGATGAAGTTTTCTGCAAAACCACAAGATGTGCATGCAAATGGTGCTTTTGGCAGAACTCGCACGTGGATTTCTACCAAACGACGTGCTAAGCATGCCGATGCTGCTCTTTTTAGCACCCGCGCACGCATTTGTGCGAAAACGCTTTTTAAGCATGCACATGCATCTTTTGGTAGACGCGGATGAAGTTTTCTGCAAAACCACAAGATGTGCATGCAAATGGTGCTTTTGGCAGAACGCGCACGTGGATTTCTACCAAACGACGTGCTAAGCATGCCGATGCTGCTCTTTTTAGCACCCGCGCACGCATTTGTGCGAAAACGCGTTTTAAGCATGCACATGCATCTTTTGGTAGACGCGGATGAAGTTTTCTGCAAAACCACAAGATGTGCATGCAAATGGTGCTTTTGGCAGAACGCGCACGTGGATTTCTACCAAACGACGTGCTAAGCATGCCGATGCTGCTCTTTTTAGCACCCGCGCACGGATTTGTGCGAAAACGCGTTTTAAGCATGCACATGCATCTTTTGGTAGACGCGGATGAAGTTTCCTGCAAAACCACAAGATGTGCATGCAAATGGTGCTTTTGGCAGAACGCGCACGTGGATTTCTACCAAACGACGTGCTAAGCATGCCGATGCTGCTCTTTTTAGCACCCGCGCACGCATTTGTGCGAAAACGCTTTTTAAGCATGCACATGCATCTTTTGGTAGACGCGGATGAAGTTTTCTGCAAAACCACAAGATGTGCATGCAAATGGTGCTTTTGGCAGAACGCGCACGTGGATTTCTACCAAACGACGTGCTAAGCATGCCGATGCTGCTCTTTTTAGCACCCGCGCACGCATTTGTGCGAAAACGCGTTTTAAGCATGCACATGCATCTTTTGGTAGACGCGGATGAAGTTTTCTGCAAAACCACAAGATGTGCATGCAAATGGTGCTTTTGGCAGAACACGCACGTGGATTTCTACCAAACGACGTGCTAAGCATGCCGATGCTGCTCTTTTTAGCACCCGCGCACGGATTTGTGCGAAAACGCGTTTTAAGCATGCACATGCATCTTTTGGTAGACGCGGATGAAGTTTTCTGCAAAACCACAAGATGTGCATGCAAATGGTGATTTTGGCAGAACGCGCACGTGGATTTCTACCAAACGACGTGCTAAGCATGCCGATGCTGCTCTTTTTAGCACCCGCGCACGGATTTGTGCGAAAACGCGTTTTAAGCATGCACATGCATCTTTTGGTAGACGCGGATGAAGTTTTCTGCAAAACCACAAGATGTGCATGCAAATGGTGCTTTTGGCAGAACGCGCACGTGGATTTCTACCAAACGACGTGCTAAGCATGCCGATGCTGCTCTTTTTAGCACCCGCGCACGCATTTGTGCGAAAACGCGTTTTAAGCATGCACATGCATCTTTTGGTAGACGCGGATGAAGTTTTCTGCAAAACCACAAGATGTGCATGCAAATGGTGCTTTTGGCAGAACGCGCACGTGGATTTCTACCAAACGACGTGCTAAGCATGCCGATGCTGCTCTTTTTAGCACCCGCGCACGGATTTGTGCGAAAACGCGTTTTAAGCATGCACATGCATCTTTTGGTAGACGCGGATGAAGTTTTCTGCAAAACCACAAGATGTGCATGCAAATGGTGCTTTTGGCAGAACGCGCACGTGGATTTCTACCAAACGACGTGCTAAGCATGCCGATGCTGCTCTTTTTAGCACCCGCGCACGGATTTGTGCGAAAACGCGTTTTAAGCATGCACATGCATCTTTTGGTAGACGCGGATGAAGTTTTCTGCAAAACCACAAAATGTGCATGCAAATGGTGCTTTTGGCAGAACGCGCACGTCGATTTCTACCAAACGACGTGCTAAGCATGCCGATGCTGCTCTTTTTAGCACCCGCGCACGCATTTGTGCGAAAACGCGTTTTAAGCATGCACATGCATCTTTTGGTAGACGCGGATGAAGTTTTCTGCAAAACCACAAGATGTGCATGCAAATGGTGCTTTTGGCAGAACGCCCACGTGGATTTCTACCAAACGACGTGCTAAGCATGCCGATGCTGCTCTTTTTAGCACCCGCGCACGGATTTGTGCGAAAACGCGTTTTAAGCATGCACATGCATCTTTTGGTAGACGCGGATGAAGTTTTCTGCAAAACCACAAGATGTGCATGCAAATGGTGCTTTTGGCAGAACGCGCACGTGGATTTCTACCAAACGACGTGCTAAGCATGCCGATGCTGCTCTTTTTAGCACCCGCGCACGCATTTGTGCGAAAACGCGTTTTAAGCATGCACATGCATCTTTTGGTAGACGCGGATGAAGTTTTCTGCAAAACCACAAGATGTGCGTGCAAATGGTGCTTTTGGCAGAACGCGCACGTGGATTTCTACCAAACGACGTGCTAAGCATGCCGATGCTGCTCTGTTTAGCACCCGCGCACGGATTTGTGCGAAAACGCGTTTTAAGCATGCACATGCATCTTTTGGTAGACGCGGATGAAGTTTTCTGCAAAACCACAAGATGTGCATGCAAATGGTGCTTTTGGCAGAACGCGCACGTGGATTTCTACCAAACGACGTGCTAAGCATGCCGATGCTGCTCTTTTTAGCACCCGCGCACGGATTTGTGCGAAAACGCGTTTTAAGCATGCACATGCATCTTTTGGTAGACGCGGATGAAGTTTTCTGCAAAACCACAAGATGAGCATGCAAATGGTGCTTTTGGCAGAACGCGCACGTGGATTTCTACCAAACGACGTGCTAAGCATGCCGATGCTGCTCTTTTTAGCACCCGCGCACGGATTTGTGCGAAAACGCGTTTTAAGCATGCACATGCATCTTTTGGTAGACGCGGATGAAGTTTTCTGCAAAACCACAAGATGTGCATGCAAATGGTGCTTTTGGCAGAACGCGCACGTGGATTTCTACCAAACGACGTGCTAAGCATGCCGATGCTGCTCTTTTTAGCACCCGCGCACGCATTTGTGCGAAAACGCGTTTTAAGCATGCACATGCATCTTTTGGTAGACGCGGATGAAGTTTTCTGCAAAACCACAAGATGTGCATGCAAATGGTGCTTTTGGCAGAACGCGCACGTGGATTTCTACCAAACGACGTGCTAAGCATGCCGATGCTGCTCTTTTTAGCACCCGCGCACGGATTTGTGCGAAAACTCGTTTTAAGCATGCACATGCATCTTTTGGTAGACGCGGATGAAGTTTTCTGCAAAACCACAAGATGTGCATGCAAATGGTGCTTTTGGCAGAACGCGCACGTGGATTTCTACCAAACGACGTGCTAAGCATGCCGATGCTGCTCTTTTTAGCACCCGCGCACGCATTTGTGCGAAAACGCGTTTTAAGCATGCACATGCATCCTTTGGTAGACGCGGATAAAGTTTTCTGCAAAACCACAAGATGTGCATGCAAATGGTGCTTTTCGCAGAACGCGCACGTGGATTTCTACCAAACGACGTGCTAAGCATGCCGATGCTGCTCTTTTTAGCACCCGCGCACGGATTTGTGCGAAAACGCGTTTTAAGCATGCACATGCATCTTTTGGTAGACGCGGATGAAGTTTTCTGCAAAACCACAAGGTGTGCATGCAAATGGTGCTTTTGGCAGAACGCGCACGTGGATTTCTACCAAACGACGTGCTAAGCATGCCGATGCTGCTCTTTTTAGCACCCGCGCACAGATTTGTGCGAAAACGCGTTTTAAGCATGCACATGCATCTTTTGGTAGACGCGGATGAAGTTTTCTGCAAAACCACAAGATGTGCATGCAAATGGTGCTTTTGGCAGAACGCGCACGTGGATTTCTACCAAACGACGTGCTAAGCATGCCGATGCTGCTCTTTTTAGCACCCGCGCACGGATTTGTGCGAAAACGCGTTTTAAGCATGCACATGCATCTTTTGGTAGACGCGGATGAAGTTTTCTTCAAAACCACAAGATGTGCATGCAAATGGTGCTTTTGGCAGAACGCGCACGTGAATTTCTACCAAACGACGTGCTAAGCATGCCGATGCTGCTCTTTTTAGCACCCGCGCACGGATTTGTGCGAAAACGCGTTTTAAGCATGCACATGCATCTTTTGGTAGACGCGGATGAAGTTTTCTGCAAAACCACAAGATGTGCATGCAAATGGTGCTTTTGGCAGAACGCGCACGTGGATTTCTACCAAACGACGTGCTAAGCATGCCGATGCTGCTCTTTTTAGCACCCGCGCACGCATTTGTGCGAAAACGCGTTTTAAGCATGCACATGCATCCTTTGGTAGACGCGGATGAAGTTTTCTGCAAAACCACAAGATGTGCATGCAAATGGTGCTTTTGGCAGAACGCGCACGTGGATTTCTACCAAACGACGTGCTAAGCATGCCGATGCTGCTCTTTTTAGCACCCGCGCACGCATTTGTGCGAAAACGCGTTTTAAGCATGCACATGCATCCTTTGGTAGACGCGGATAAAGTTTTCTGCAAAACCACAAGATGTGCATGCAAATGGTGCTTTTTGCAGAACCCGCACGTGGATTTCTACCAAACGACGTGCTAAGCATGCCGATGCTGCTCTTTTTAGCACCCGCGCACGCATTTGTGCGATAACGCGTTTTAAGCATGCACATGCATCTTTTGGTAGACGCGGATGAAGTTTTCTGCAAAACCACAAGATGTGCGTGCAAATGGTGCTTTTGGCAGAACGCGCACGTGGATTTCTACCAAACGACGTGCTAAGCATGCCGATGCTGCTCTGTTTAGCACCCGCGCACGGATTTGTGCGAAAACGCGTTTTAAGCATGCACATGCATCTTTTGGTAGACGCGGATGAAGTTTTCTGCAAAACCACAGGATGTGCATGCAAATGGTGCTTTTGGCAGAACGCGCACGTGGATTTCTACCAAACGACGTGCTAAGCATGCCGATGCTGCTCTTTTTAGCACCCGCGCACGGATTTGTGCGAAAACGCGTTTTAAGCATGCACATGCATCTTTTGGTAGACGCGGATGAAGTTTTCTGCAAAACCACAAGATGAGCATGCAAATGGTGCTTTTGGCAGAACGCGCACGTGGATTTCTACCAAACGACGTGCTAAGCATGCCGATGCTGCTCTTTTTAGCACCCGCGCACGGATTTGTGCGAAAACTCGTTTTAAGCATGCACATGCATCTTTTGGTAGACGCGGATGAAGTTTTCTGCAAAACCACAAGATGTGCATGCAAATGGTGCTTTTGGCAGAACGCGCACGTGGATTTCTACCAAACGACGTGCTAAGCATGCCGATGCTGCTCTTTTTAGCACCCGCGCACGCATTTGTGCGAAAACGCGTTTTAAGCATGCACATGCATCCTTTGGTAGACGCGGATAAAGTTTTCTGCAAAACCACAAGATGTGCATGCAAATGGTGCTTTTCGCAGAACGCGCACGTGGATTTCTACCAAACGACGTGCTAAGCATGCCGATGCTGCTCTTTTTAGCACCCGCGCACGGATTTGTGCGAAAACGCGTTTTAAGCATGCACATGCATCTTTTGGTAGACGCGGATGAAGTTTTCTGCAAAACCACAAGGTGTGCATGCAAATGGTGCTTTTGGCAGAACGCGCACGTGGATTTCTACCAAACGACGTGCTAAGCATGCCGATGCTGCTCTTTTTAGCACCCGCGCACAGATTTGTGCGAAAACGCGTTTTAAGCATGCACATGCATCTTTTGGTAGACGCGGATGAAGTTTTCTGCAAAACCACAAGATGTGCATGCAAATGGTGCTTTTGGCAGAACGCGCACGTGGATTTCTACCAAACGACGTGCTAAGCATGCCGATGCTGCTCTTTTTAGCACCCGCGCACGGATTTGTGCGAAAACGCGTTTTAAGCATGCACATGCATCTTTTGGTAGACGCGGATGAAGTTTTCTTCAAAACCACAAGATGTGCATGCAAATGGTGCTTTTGGCAGAACGCGCACGTGAATTTCTACCAAACGACGTGCTAAGCATGCCGATGCTGCTCTTTTTAGCACCCGCGCACGGATTTGTGCGAAAACGCGTTTTAAGCATGCACATGCATCTTTTGGTAGACGCGGATGAAGTTTTCTGCAAAACCACAAGATGTGCATGCAAATGGTGCTTTTGGCAGAACGCGCACGTGGATTTCTACCAAACGACGTGCTAAGCATGCCGATGCTGCTCTTTTTAGCACCCGCGCACGCATTTGTGCGAAAACGCGTTTTAAGTATGCACATGCATCTTTTGGTAGACGCGGATGAAGTTTTCTGCAAAACCACAAGATGTGCATGCAAATGGTGCTTTTGGCAGAACGCGCACGTGGATTTCTACCAAACGACGTGCTAAGCATGCCGATGCTGCTCTTTTTAGCACCCGCGCACGGATTTGTGCTAAAACGCGTTTTAAGCATGCACATGCATCTTTTGGTAGACGCGGATGAAGTTTTCTGCAAAACCACAAGATGTGCATGCAAATGGTGCTTTTGGCAGAACGCGCACGTGGATTTCTACCAAACGACGTGCTAAGCATGCCGATGCTGCTCTTTTTAGCACCCGCGCACGCATTTGTGCGAAAACGCTTTTTAAGCATGCACATGCATCTTTTGGTAGACGCGGATGAAGTTTTCTGCAAAACCACAAGATGTGCATGCAAATGGTGCTTTTGGCAGAACGCGCACGTGGATTTCTACCAAACGACGTGCTAAGCATGCCGATGCTGCTCTTTTTAGCACCCGCGCACGCATTTGTGCGAAAACGCGTTTTAAGCATGCACATGCATCTTTTGGTAGACGCGGATGAAGTTTTCTGCAAAACCACAAGATGTGCATGCAAATGGTGCTTTTGGCAGAACGCGCACGTGGATTTCTACCAAACGACGTGCTAAGCATGCCGATGCTGCTCTTTTTAGCACCCGCGCACGGATTTGTGCGAAAACGCGTTTTAAGCATGCACATGCATCTTTTGGTAGACGCGGATGAAGTTTCCTGCAAAACCACAAGATGTGCATGCAAATGGTGCTTTTGGCAGAACGCGCACGTGGATTTCTACCAAACGACGTGCTAAGCATGCCGATGCTGCTCTTTTTAGCACCCGCGCACGCATTTGTGCGAAAACGCTTTTTAAGCATGCACATGCATCTTTTGGTAGACGCGGATGAAGTTTTCTGCAAAACCACAAGATGTGCATGCAAATGGTGCTTTTGGCAGAACGCGCACGTGGATTTCTACCAAACGACGTGCTAAGCATGCCGATGCTGCTCTTTTTAGCACCCGCGCACGCATTTGTGCGAAAACGCGTTTTAAGCATGCACATGCATCTTTTGGTAGACGCGGATGAAGTTTTCTGCAAAACCACAAGATGTGCATGCAAATGGTGCTTTTGGCAGAACACGCACGTGGATTTCTACCAAACGACGTGCTAAGCATGCCGATGCTGCTCTTTTTAGCACCCGCGCACGGATTTGTACGAAAACGCGTTTTAAGCATGCACATGCATCTTTTGGTAGACGCGGATGAAGTTTTCTGCAAAACCACAAGATGTGCATGCAAATGGTGATTTTGGCAGAACGCGCACGTGGATTTCTACCAAACGACGTGCTAAGCATGCCGATGCTGCTCTTTTTAGCACCCGCGCACGGATTTGTGCGAAAACGCGTTTTAAGCATGCACATGCATCTTTTGGTAGACGCGGATGAAGTTTTCTGCAAAACCACAAGATGTGCATGCAAATGGTGCTTTTGGCAGAACGCGCACGTGGATTTCTACCAAACGACGTGCTAAGCATGCCGATGCTGCTCTTTTTAGCACCCGCGCACGCATTTGTGCGAAAACGCGTTTTAAGCATGCACATGCATCTTTTGGTAGACGCGGATGAAGTTTTCTGCAAAACCACAAGATGTGCATGCAAATGGTGCTTTTGGCAGAACGCGCACGTGGATTTCTACCAAACGACGTGCTAAGCATGCCGATGCTGCTCTTTTTAGCACCCGCGCACGGATTTGTGCGAAAACGCGTTTTAAGCATGCACATGCATCTTTTGGTAGACGCGGATGAAGTTTTCTGCAAAACCACAAGATGTGCATGCAAATGGTGCTTTTGGCAGAACGCGCACGTGGATTTCTACCAAACGACGTGCTAAGCATGCCGATGCTGCTCTTTTTAGCACCCGCGCACGGATTTGTGCGAAAACGCGTTTTAAGCATGCACATGCATCTTTTGGTAGACGCGGATGAAGTTTTCTGCAAAACCACAAAATGTGCATGCAAATGGTGCTTTTGGCAGAACGCGCACGTCGATTTCTACCAAACGACGTGCTAAGCATGCCGATGCTGCTCTTTTTAGCACCCGCGCACGCATTTGTGCGAAAACGCGTTTTAAGCATGCACATGCATCTTTTGGTAGACGCGGATGAAGTTTTCTGCAAAACCACAAGATGTGCATGCAAATGGTGCTTTTGGCAGAACGCCCACGTGGATTTCTACCAAACGACGTGCTAAGCATGCCGATGCTGCTCTTTTTAGCACCCGCGCACGGATTTGTGCGAAAACGCGTTTTAAGCATGCACATGCATCTTTTGGTAGACGCGGATGAAGTTTTCTGCAAAACCACAAGATGTGCATGCAAATGGTGCTTTTGGCAGAACGCGCACGTGGATTTCTACCAAACGACGTGCTAAGCATGCCGATGCTGCTCTTTTTAGCACCCGCGCACGCATTTGTGCGAAAACGCGTTTTAAGCATGCACATGCATCTTTTGGTAGACGCGGATGAAGTTTTCTGCAAAACCACAAGATGTGCGTGCAAATGGTGCTTTTGGCAGAACGCGCACGTGGATTTCTACCAAACGACGTGCTAAGCATGCCGATGCTGCTCTGTTTAGCACCCGCGCACGGATTTGTGCGAAAACGCGTTTTAAGCATGCACATGCATCTTTTGGTAGACGCGGATGAAGTTTTCTGCAAAACCACAAGATGTGCATGCAAATGGTGCTTTTGGCAGAACGCGCACGTGGATTTCTACCAAACGACGTGCTAAGCATGCCGATGCTGCTCTTTTTAGCACCCGCGCACGGATTTGTGCGAAAACGCGTTTTAAGCATGCACATGCATCTTTTGGTAGACGCGGATGAAGTTTTCTGCAAAACCACAAGATGAGCATGCAAATGGTGCTTTTGGCAGAACGCGCACGTGGATTTCTACCAAACGACGTGCTAAGCATGCCGATGCTGCTCTTTTTAGCACCCGCGCACGGATTTGTGCGAAAACGCGTTTTAAGCATGCACATGCATCTTTTGGTAGACGCGGATGAAGTTTTCTGCAAAACCACAAGATGTGCATGCAAATGGTGCTTTTGGCAGAACGCGCACGTGGATTTCTACCAAACGACGTGCTAAGCATGCCGATGCTGCTCTTTTTAGCACCCGCGCACGCATTTGTGCGAAAACGCGTTTTAAGCATGCACATGCATCTTTTGGTAGAGGCGGATGAAGTTTTCTGCAAAACCACAAGATGTGCATGCAAATGGTGCTTTTGGCAGAACGCGCACGTGGATTTCTACCAAACGACGTGCTAAGCATGCCGATGCTGCTCTTTTTAGCACCCGCGCACGGATTTGTGCGAAAACTCGTTTTAAGCATGCACATGCATCTTTTGGTAGACGCGGATGAAGTTTTCTGCAAAACCACAAGATGTGCATGCAAATGGTGCTTTTGGCAGAACGCGCACGTGGATTTCTACCAAACGACGTGCTAAGCATGCCGATGCTGCTCTTTTTAGCACCCGCGCACGCATTTGTGCGAAAACGCGTTTTAAGCATGCACATGCATCCTTTGGTAGACGCGGATAAAGTTTTCTGCAAAACCACAAGATGTGCATGCAAATGGTGCTTTTCGCAGAACGCGCACGTGGATTTCTACCAAACGACGTGCTAAGCATGCCGATGCTGCTCTTTTTAGCACCCGCGCACGGATTTGTGCGAAAACGCGTTTTAAGCATGCACATGCATCTTTTGGTAGACGCGGATGAAGTTTTCTGCAAAACCACAAGGTGTGCATGCAAATGGTGCTTTTGGCAGAACGCGCACGTGGATTTCTACCAAACGACGTGCTAAGCATGCCGATGCTGCTCTTTTTAGCACCCGCGCACAGATTTGTGCGAAAACGCGTTTTAAGCATGCACATGCATCTTTTGGTAGACGCGGATGAAGTTTTCTGCAAAACCACAAGATGTGCATGCAAATGGTGCTTTTGGCAGAACGCGCACGTGGATTTCTACCAAACGACGTGCTAAGCATGCCGATGCTGCTCTTTTTAGCACCCGCGCACGGATTTGTGCGAAAACGCGTTTTAAGCATGCACATGCATCTTTTGGTAGACGCGGATGAAGTTTTCTTCAAAACCACAAGATGTGCATGCAAATGGTGCTTTTGGCAGAACGCGCACGTGAATTTCTACCAAACGACGTGCTAAGCATGCCGATGCTGCTCTTTTTAGCACCCGCGCACGGATTTGTGCGAAAACGCGTTTTAAGCATGCACATGCATCTTTTGGTAGACGCGGATGAAGTTTTCTGCAAAACCACAAGATGTGCATGCAAATGGTGCTTTTGGCAGAACGCGCACGTGGATTTCTACCAAACGACGTGCTAAGCATGCCGATGCTGCTCTTTTTAGCACCCGCGCACGCATTTGTGCGAAAACGCGTTTTAAGCATGCACATGCATCCTTTGGTAGACGCGGATGAAGTTTTCTGCAAAACCACAAGATGTGCATGCAAATGGTGCTTTTTGCAGAACCCGCACGTGGATTTCTACCAAACGACGTGCTAAGCATGCCGATGCTGCTCTTTTTAGCACCCGCGCACGCATTTGTGCGAAAACGCGTTTTAAGCATGCACATGCATCTTTTGGTAGACGCGGATGAAGTTTTCTGCAAAACCACAAGATGTGCGTGCAAATGGTGCTTTTGGCAGAACGCGCACGTGGATTTCTACCAAACGACGTGCTAAGCATGCCGATGCTGCTCTGTTTAGCACCCGCGCACGGATTTGTGCGAAAACGCGTTTTAAGCATGCACATGCATCTTTTGGTAGACGCGGATGAAGTTTTCTGCAAAACCACAAGATGTGCATGCAAATGGTGCTTTTGGCAGAACGCGCACGTGGATTTCTACCAAACGACGTGCTAAGCATGCCGATGCTGCTCTTTTTAGCACCCGCGCACGGATTTGTGCGAAAACGCGTTTTAAGCATGCACATGCATCTTTTGGTAGACGCGGATGAAGTTTTCTGCAAAACCACAAGATGAGCATGCAAATGGTGCTTTTGGCAGAACGCGCACGTGGATTTCTACCAAACGACGTGCTAAGCATGCCGATGCTGCTCTTTTTAGCACCCGCGCACGGATTTGTGCGAAAACTCGTTTTAAGCATGCACATGCATCTTTTGGTAGACGCGGATGAAGTTTTCTGCAAAACCACAAGATGTGCATGCAAATGGTGCTTTTGGCAGAACGCGCACGTGGATTTCTACCAAACGACGTGCTAAGCATGCCGATGCTGCTCTTTTTAGCACCCGCGCACGCATTTGTGCGAAAACGCGTTTTAAGCATGCACATGCATCCTTTGGTAGACGCGGATAAAGTTTTCTGCAAAACCACAAGATGTGCATGCAAATGGTGCTTTTCGCAGAACGCGCACGTGGATTTCTACCAAACGACGTGCTAAGCATGCCGATGCTGCTCTTTTTAGCACCCGCGCACGGATTTGTGCGAAAACGCGTTTTAAGCATGCACATGCATCTTTTGGTAGACGCGGATGAAGTTTTCTGCAAAACCACAAGGTGTGCATGCAAATGGTGCTTTTGGCAGAACGCGCACGTGGATTTCTACCAAACGACGTGCTAAGCATGCCGATGCTGCTCTTTTTAGCACCCGCGCACAGATTTGTGCGAAAACGCGTTTTAAGCATGCACATGCATCTTTTGGTAGACGCGGATGAAGTTTTCTGCAAAACCACAAGATGTGCATGCAAATGGTGCTTTTGGCAGAACGCGCACGTGGATTTCTACCAAACGACGTGCTAAGCATGCCGATGCTGCTCTTTTTAGCACCCGCGCACGGATTTGTGCGAAAACGCGTTTTAAGCATGCACATGCATCTTTTGGTAGACGCGGATGAAGTTTTCTTCAAAACCACAAGATGTGCATGCAAATGGTGCTTTTGGCAGAACGCGCACGTGAATTTCTACCAAACGACGTGCTAAGCATGCCGATGCTGCTCTTTTTAGCACCCGCGCACGGATTTGTGCGAAAACGCGTTTTAAGCATGCACATGCATCTTTTGGTAGACGCGGATGAAGTTTTCTGCAAAACCACAAGATGTGCATGCAAATGGTGCTTTTGGCAGAACGCGCACGTGGATTTCTACCAAACGACGTGCTAAGCATGCCGATGCTGCTCTTTTTAGCACCCGCGCACGCATTTGTGCGAAAACGCGTTTTAAGCATGCACATGCATCCTTTGGTAGACGCGGATGAAGTTTTCTGCAAAACCACAAGATGTGCATGCAAATGGTGCTTTTGGCAGAACGCGCACGTAGATTTCTACCAAACGACGTGCTAAGCATGCCGATGCTGCTCTTTTTAGCACCCGCGCACGCATTTGTGCGAAAACGCGTTTTAAGCATGCACATGCATCCTTTGGTAGACGCGGATAAAGTTTTCTGCAAAACCACAAGATGTGCATGCAAATGGTGCTTTTTGCAGAACCCGCACGTGGATTTCTACCAAACGACGTGCTAAGCATGCCGATGCTGCTCTTTTTAGCACCCGCGCACGGATTTGTGCGAAAACGCGTTTTAAGCATGCACATGCATCTTTTGGTAGACGCGGATGAAGTTTTCTGCAAAACCACAAGGTGTGCATGCAAATGGTGCTTTTGGCAGAACGCGCTCGTGGATTTCTACCAAACGACGTGCTAAGCATGCCGATGCTGCTCTTTTTAGCACCCGCGCACGGATTTGTGCGAAAACGCGTTTTAAGCATGCACATGCATCTTTTGGTAGACGCGGATGAAGTTTTCTGCAAAACCACAAGATGTGCATGCAAATGGTGCTTTTGGCAGAACGCGCACGTGGATTTCTACCAAACGACGTGCTAAGCATGCCGATGCTGCTCTTTTTAGCACCCGCGCACGCATTTGTGCGAAAACGCGTTTTAAGCATGCACATGCATCCTTTGGTAGACGCGGATAAAGTTTTCTGCAAAACCACAAGATGTGCATGCAAATGGTGCTTTTCGCAGAACGCGCACGTGGATTTCTACCAAACGACGTGCTAAGCATGCCGATGCTGCTCTTTTTAGCACCCGCGCACGGATTTGTGCGAAAACGCGTTTTAAGCATGCACATGCATCTTTTGGTAGACGCGGATGAAGTTTTCTGCAAAACCACAAGGTGTGCATGCAAATGGTGCTTTTGGCAGAACGCGCACGTGGATTTCTACCAAACGACGTGCTAAGCATGCCGATGCTGCTCTTTTTAGCACCCGCGCACGGATTTGTGCGAAAACGCGTTTTAAGCATGCACATGCATCTTTTGGTAGACGCGGATGAAGTTTTCTGCAAAACCACAAGATGTGCATGCAAATGGTGCTTTTGGCAGAACGCGCACGTGGATTTCTACCAAACGACGTGCTAAGCATGCCGATGCTGCTCTTTTTAGCACCCGCGCACGGATTTGTGCGAAAACGCGTTTTAAGCATGCACATGCATCTTTTGGTAGACGCGGATGAAGTTTTCTTCAAAACCACAAGATGTGCATGCAAATGGTGCTTTTGGCAGAACGCGCACGTGAATTTCTACCAAACGACGTGCTAAGCATGCCGATGCTGCTCTTTTTAGCACCCGCGCACGGATTTGTGCGAAAACGCGTTTTAAGCATGCACATGCATCTTTTGGTAGACGCGGATGAAGTTTTCTGCAAAACCACAAGATGTGCATGCAAATGGTGCTTTTGGCAGAACGCGCACGTGGATTTCTACCAAACGACGTGCTAAGCATGCCGATGCTGCTCTTTTTAGCACCCGCGCACGGATTTGTGCGAAAACGCGTTTTAAGCATGCACATGCATCTTTTGGTAGACGCGGATGAAGTTTTCTGCAAAACCACAAGATGTGCATGCAAATGGTGCTTTTGGCAGAACGCGCACGTGGATTTCTACCAAACGACGTGCTAAGCATGCCGATGCTGCTCTTTTTAGCACCCGCGCACGGATTTGTGCGAAAACGCGTTTTAAGCATGCACATGCATCTTTTGGTAGACGCGGATGAAGTTTTCTGCAAAACCACAAGGTGTGCATGCAAATGGTGCTTTTGGCAGAACGCGCTCGTGGATTTCTACCAAACGACGTGCTAAGCATGCCGATGCTGCTCTTTTTAGCACCCGCGCACGGATTTGTGCGAAAACGCGTTCTAAGCATGCACATGCATCTTTTGGTAGACGCGGATGAAGTTTTCTGCAAAACCACAAGATGTGCATGCAAATGGTGCTTTTGGCAGAACGCGCACGTGGATTTCTACCAAACGACGTGCTAAGCATGCCGATGCTGCTCTTTTTAGCACCCGCGCACGCATTTGTGCGAAAACGAGTTTTAAGCATGCACATGCATCCTTTGGTAGACGCGGATAAAGTTTTCTGCAAAACCACAAGATGTGCATGCAAATGGTGCTTTTCGCAGAACGCGCACGTGGATTTCTACCAAACGACGTGCTAAGCATGCCGATGCTGCTCTTTTTAGCACCCGCGGACGGATTTGTGCGAAAACGCGTTTTAAGCATGCACATGCATCTTTTGGTAGACGCGGATGAAGTTTTCTGCAAAACCACAAGATGTGCATGCAAATGGTGCTTTTGGCAGAACGCGCACGTGGATTTCTACCAAACGACGTGCTAAGCATGCCGATGCTGCTCTTTTTAGCACCCGCGCACGGATTTGTGCGAAAACGCGTTTTAAGCATGCACATGCATCTTTTGGTAGACGCGGATGAAGTTTTCTTCAAAACCACAAGATGTGCATGCAAATGGTGCTTTTGGCAGAACGCGCACGTGAATTTCTACCAAACGACGTGCTAAGCATGCCGATGCTGCTCTTTTTAGCACCCGCGCACGGATTTGTGCGAAAACGCGTTTTAAGCATGCACATGCATCTTTTGGTAGACGCGGATGAAGTTTTCTGCAAAACCACAAGATGTGCATGCAAATGGTGCTTTTGGCAGAACGCGCACGTGGATTTCTACCAAACGACGTGCTAAGCATGCCGATGCTGCTCTTTTTAGCACCCGCGCACGGATTTGTGCGAAAACGCGTTTTAAGCATGCACATGCATCTTTTGGTAGACGCGGATGAAGTTTTCTGCAAAACCACAAGATGTGCATGCAAATGGTGCTTTTGGCAGAACGCGCACGTGGATTTCTACCAAACGACGTGCTAAGCATGCCGATGCTGCTCTTTTTAGCACCCGCGCACGGATTTGTGCGAAAACGCGTTTTAAGCATGCACATGCATCTTTTGGTAGACGCGGATGAAGTTTTCTGCAAAACCACAAGGTGTGCATGCAAATGGTGCTTTTGGCAGAACGCGCTCGTGGATTTCTACCAAACGACGTGCTAAGCATGCCGATGCTGCTCTTTTTAGCACCCGCGCACGGATTTGTGCGAAAACGCGTTCTAAGCATGCACATGCATCTTTTGGTAGACGCGGATGAAGTTTTCTGCAAAACCACAAGATGTGCATGCAAATGGTGCTTTTGGCAGAACGCGCACGTGGATTTCTACCAAACGACGTGCTAAGCATGCCGATGCTGCTCTTTTTAGCACCCGCGCACGCATTTGTGCGAAAACGCGTTTTAAGCATGCACATGCATCCTTTGGTAGACGCGGATAAAGTTTTCTGCAAAACCACAAGATGTGCATGCAAATGGTGCTTTTCGCAGAACGCGCACGTGGATTTCTACCAAACGACGTGCTAAGCATGCCGATGCTGCTCTTTTTAGCACCCGCGCACGGATTTGTGCGAAAACGCGTTTTAAGCATGCACATGCATCTTTTGGTAGACGCGGATGAAGTTTTCTGCAAAACCACAAGGTGTGCATGCAAATGGTGCTTTTGGCAGAACGCGCACGTGGATTTCTACCAAACGACGTGCTAAGCATGCCGATGCTGCTCTTTTTAGCACCCGCGCACGGATTTGTGCGAAAACGCGTTTTAAGCATGCACATGCATCTTTTGGTAGACGCGGATGAAGTTTTCTGCAAAACCACAAGATGTGCATGCAAATGGTGCTTTTGGCAGAACGCGCACGTGGATTTCTACCAAACGACGTGCTAAGCATGCCGATGCTGCTCTTTTTAGCACCCGCGCACGGATTTGTGCGAAAACGCGTTTTAAGCATGCACATGCATCTTTTGGTAGACGCGGATGAAGTTTTCTTCAAAACCACAAGATGTGCATGCAAATGGTGCTTTTGGCAGAACGCGCACGTGAATTTCTACCAAACGACGTGCTAAGCATGCCGATGCTGCTCTCTTTAGCACCCGCGCACGGATTTGTGCGAAAACGCGTTTTAAGCATGCACATGCATCTTTTGGTAGACGCGGATGAAGTTTTCTGCAAAACCACAAGATGTGCATGCAAATGGTGCTTTTGGCAGAACGCGCACGTGGATTTCTACCAAACGACGTGCTAAGCATGCCGATGCTGCTCTTTTTAGCACCCGCGCACGCATTTGTGCGAAAACGCGTTTTAAGCATGCACATGCATCTTTTGGTAGACGCGGATGAAGTTTTCTGCAAAACCACAAGATGTGCGTGCAAATGGTGCTTTTGGCAGAACGCGCACGTGGATTTCTACCAAACGACGTGCTAAGCATGCCGATGCTGCTCTGTTTAGCACCCGCGCACGGATTTGTGCGAAAACGCGTTTTAAGCATGCACATGCATCTTTTGGTAGACGCGGATGAAGTTTTCTGCAAAACCACAAGATGTGCATGCAAATGGTGCTTTTGGCAGAACGCGCACGTGGATTTCTACCAAACGACGTGCTAAGCATGCCGATGCTGCTCTTTTTAGCACCCGCGCACGGATTTGTGCGAAAACGCGTTTTAAGCATGCACATGCATCTTTTGGTAGACGCGGATGAAGTTTTCTGCAAAACCACAAGATGAGCATGCAAATGGTGCTTTTGGCAGAACGCGCACGTGGATTTCTACCAAACGACGTGCTAAGCATGCCGATGCTGCTCTTTTTAGCACCCGCGCACGGATTTGTGCGAAAACGCGTTTTAAGCATGCACATGCATCTTTTGGTAGACGCGGATGAAGTTTTCTGCAAAACCACAAGATGTGCATGCAAATGGTGCTTTTGGCAGAACGCGCACGTGGATTTCTACCAAACGACGTGCTAAGCATGCCGATGCTGCTCTTTTTAGCACCCGCGCACGCATTTGTGCGAAAACGCGTTTTAAGCATGCACATGCATCTTTTGGTAGACGCGGATGAAGTTTTCTGCAAAACCACAAGATGTGCATGCAAATGGTGCTTTTGGCAGAACGCGCACGTGGATTTCTACCAAACGACGTGCTAAGCATGCCGATGCTGCTCTTTTTAGCACCCGCGCACGGATTTGTGCGAAAACTCGTTTTAAGCATGCACATGCATCTTTTGGTAGACGCGGATGAAGTTTTCTGCAAAACCACAAGATGTGCATGCAAATGGTGCTTTTGGCAGAACGCGCACGTGGATTTCTACCAAACGACGTGCTAAGCATGCCGATGCTGCTCTTTTTAGCACCCGCGCACGCATTTGTGCGAAAACGCGTTTTAAGCATGCACATGCATCCTTTGGTAGACGCGGATAAAGTTTTCTGCAAAACCACAAGATGTGCATGCAAATGGTGCTTTTCGCAGAACGCGCACGTGGATTTCTACCAAACGACGTGCTAAGCATGCCGATGCTGCTCTTTTTAGCACCCGCGCACGGATTTGTGCGAAAACGCGTTTTAAGCATGCACATGCATCTTTTGGTAGACGCGGATGAAGTTTTCTGCAAAACCACAAGGTGTGCATGCAAATGGTGCTTTTGGCAGAACGCGCACGTGGATTTCTACCAAACGACGTGCTAAGCATGCCGATGCTGCTCTTTTTAGCACCCGCGCACAGATTTGTGCGAAAACGCGTTTTAAGCATGCACATGCATCTTTTGGTAGACGCGGATGAAGTTTTCTGCAAAACCACAAGATGTGCATGCAAATGGTGCTTTTGGCAGAACGCGCACGTGGATTTCTACCAAACGACGTGCTAAGCATGCCGATGCTGCTCTTTTTAGCACCCGCGCACGGATTTGTGCGAAAACGCGTTTTAAGCATGCACATGCATCTTTTGGTAGACGCGGATGAAGTTTTCTTCAAAACCACAAGATGTGCATGCAAATGGTGCTTTTGGCAGAACGCGCACGTGAATTTCTACCAAACGACGTGCTAAGCATGCCGATGCTGCTCTTTTTAGCACCCGCGCACGGATTTGTGCGAAAACGCGTTTTAAGCATGCACATGCATCTTTTGGTAGACGCGGATGAAGTTTTCTGCAAAACCACAAGATGTGCATGCAAATGGTGCTTTTGGCAGAACGCGCACGTGGATTTCTACCAAACGACGTGCTAAGCATGCCGATGCTGCTCTTTTTAGCACCCGCGCACGCATTTGTGCGAAAACGCGTTTTAAGCATGCACATGCATCCTTTGGTAGACGCGGATGAAGTTTTCTGCAAAACCACAAGATGTGCATGCAAATGGTGCTTTTGGCAGAACGCGCACGTGGATTTCTACCAAACGACGTGCTAAGCATGCCGATGCTGCTCTTTTTAGCACCCGCGCACGCATTTGTGCGAAAACGCGTTTTAAGCATGCACATGCATCCTTTGGTAGACGCGGATAAAGTTTTCTGCAAAACCACAAGATGTGCATGCAAATGGTGCTTTTTGCAGAACCCGCACGTGGATTTCTACCAAACGACGTGCTAAGCATGCCGATGCTGCTCTTTTTAGCACCCGCGCACGCATTTGTGCGAAAACGCGTTTTAAGCATGCACATGCATCTTTTGGTAGACGCGGATGAAGTTTTCTGCAAAACCACAAGATGTGCGTGCAAATGGTGCTTTTGGCAGAACGCGCACGTGGATTTCTACCAAACGACGTGCTAAGCATGCCGATGCTGCTCTGTTTAGCACCCGCGCACGGATTTGTGCGAAAACGCGTTTTAAGCATGCACATGCATCTTTTGGTAGACGCGGATGAAGTTTTCTGCAAAACCACAAGATGTGCATGCAAATGGTGCTTTTGGCAGAACGCGCACGTGGATTTCTACCAAACGACGTGCTAAGCATGCCGATGCTGCTCTTTTTAGCACCCGCGCACGGATTTGTGCGAAAACGCGTTTTAAGCATGCACATGCATCTTTTGGTAGACGCGGATGAAGTTTTCTGCAAAACCACAAGATGAGCATGCAAATGGTGCTTTTGGCAGAACGCGCACGTGGATTTCTACCAAACGACGTGCTAAGCATGCCGATGCTGCTCTTTTTAGCACCCGCGCACGGATTTGTGCGAAAACGCGTTTTAAGCATGCACATGCATCTTTTGGTAGACGCGGATGAAGTTTTCTGCAAAACCACAAGATGTGCATGCAAATGGTGCTTTTGGCAGAACGCGCACGTGGATTTCTACCAAACGACGTGCTAAGCATGCCGATGCTGCTCTTTTTAGCACCCGCGCACGCATTTGTGCGAAAACGCGTTTTAAGCA
The DNA here is from genome assembly GCF_023375885.2 of Dermacentor andersoni. NCBI lineage: Eukaryota > Metazoa > Arthropoda > Arachnida > Ixodida > Ixodidae > Dermacentor > Dermacentor andersoni. The sequence continues at coordinate 190,422 of NW_027314772.1, forward strand.
TGCACATGCATCTTTTGGTAGACGCGGATGAAGTTTTCTGCAAAACCACAAGATGTGCATGCAAATGGTGCTTTTGGCAGAACGCGCACGTGGATTTCTACCAAACGACGTGCTAAGCATGCCGATGCTGCTCTTTTTAGCACCCGCGCACGGGTTTGTGCGAAAACTCGTTTTAAGCATGCACATGCATCTTTTGGTAGACGCGGATGAAGTTTTCTGCAAAACCACAAGATGTGCATGCAAATGGTGCTTTTGGCAGAACGCGCACGTGGATTTCTACCAAACGACGTGCTAAGCATGCCGATGCTGCTCTTTTTAGCACCCGCGCACGCATTTGTGCGAAAACGCGTTTTAAGCATGCACATGCATCCTTTGGTAGACGCGGATAAAGTTTTCTGCAAAACCACAAGATGTGCATGCAAATGGTGCTTTTCGCAGAACGCGCACGTGGATTTCTACCAAACGACGTGCTAAGCATGCCGATGCTGCTCTTTTTAGCACCCGCGCACGGATTTGTGCGAAAACGCGTTTTAAGCATGCACATGCATCTTTTGGTAGACGCGGATGAAGTTTTCTGCAAAACCACAAGGTGTGCATGCAAATGGTGCTTTTGGCAGAACGCGCACGTGGATTTCTACCAAACGACGTGCTAAGCATGCCGATGCTGCTCTTTTTAGCACCCGCGCACAGATTTGTGCGAAAACGCGTTTTAAGCATGCACATGCATCTTTTGGTAGACGCGGATGAAGTTTTCTGCAAAACCACAAGATGTGCATGCAAATGGTGCTTTTGGCAGAACGCGCACGTGGATTTCTACCAAACGACGTGCTAAGCATGCCGATGCTGCTCTTTTTAGCACCCGCGCACGGATTTGTGCGAAAACGCGTTTTAAGCATGCACATGCATCTTTTGGTAGACGCGGATGAAGTTTTCTTCAAAACCACAAGATGTGCATGCAAATGGTGCTTTTGGCAGAACGCGCACGTGAATTTCTACCAAACGACGTGCTAAGCATGCCGATGCTGCTCTTTTTAGCACCCGCGCACGGATTTGTGCGAAAACGCGTTTTAAGCATGCACATGCATCTTTTGGTAGACGCGGATGAAGTTTTCTGCAAAACCACAAGATGTGCATGCAAATGGTGCTTTTGGCAGAACGCGCACGTGGATTTCTACCAAACGACGTGCTAAGCATGCCGATGCTGCTCTTTTTAGCACCCGCGCACGCATTTGTGCGAAAACGCGTTTTAAGCATGCACATGCATCCTTTGGTAGACGCGGATGAAGTTTTCTGCAAAACCACAAGATGTGCATGCAAATGGTGCTTTTGGCAGAACGCGCACGTGGATTTCTACCAAACGACGTGCTAAGCATGCCGATGCTGCTCTTTTTAGCACCCGCGCACGCATTTGTGCGAAAACGCGTTTTAAGCATGCACATGCATCCTTTGGTAGACGCGGATAAAGTTTTCTGCAAAACCACAAGATGTGCATGCAAATGGTGCTTTTTGCAGAACCCGCACGTGGATTTCTACCAAACGACGTGCTAAGCATGCCGATGCTGCTCTTTTTAGCACCCGCGCACGCATTTGTGCGAAAACGCGTTTTAAGCATGCACATGCATCTTTTGGTAGACGCGGATGAAGTTTTCTGCAAAACCACAAGATGTGCGTGCAAATGGTGCTTTTGGCAGAACGCGCACGTGGATTTCTACCAAACGACGTGCTAAGCATGCCGATGCTGCTCTGTTTAGCACCCGCGCACGGATTTGTGCGAAAACGCGTTTTAAGCATGCACATGCATCTTTTGGTAGACGCGGATGAAGTTTTCTGCAAAACCACAAGATGTGCATGCAAATGGTGCTTTTGGCAGAACGCGCACGTGGATTTCTACCAAACGACGTGCTAAGCATGCCGATGCTGCTCTTTTTAGCACCCGCGCACGGATTTGTGCGAAAACGCGTTTTAAGCATGCACATGCATCTTTTGGTAGACGCGGATGAAGTTTTCTGCAAAACCACAAGATGAGCATGCAAATGGTGCTTTTGGCAGAACGCGCACGTGGATTTCTACCAAACGACGTGCTAAGCATGCCGATGCTGCTCTTTTTAGCACCCGCGCACGGATTTGTGCGAAAACGCGTTTTAAGCATGCACATGCATCTTTTGGTAGACGCGGATGAAGTTTTCTGCAAAACCACAAGATGTGCATGCAAATGGTGCTTTTGGCAGAACGCGCACGTGGATTTCTACCAAACGACGTGCTAAGCATGCCGATGCTGCTCTTTTTAGCACCCGCGCACGCATTTGTGCGAAAACGCGTTTTAAGCATGCACATGCATCTTTTGGTAGACGCGGATGAAGTTTTCTGCAAAACCACAAGATGTGCATGCAAATGGTGCTTTTGGCAGAACGCGCACGTGGATTTCTACCAAACGACGTGCTAAGCATGCCGATGCTGCTCTTTTTAGCACCCGCGCACGGATTTGTGCGAAAACTCGTTTTAAGCATGCACATGCATCTTTTGGTAGACGCGGATGAAGTTTTCTGCAAAACCACAAGATGTGCATGCAAATGGTGCTTTTGGCAGAACGCGCACGTGGATTTCTACCAAACGACGTGCTAAGCATGCCGATGCTGCTCTTTTTAGCACCCGCGCACGCATTTGTGCGAAAACGCGTTTTAAGCATGCACATGCATCCTTTGGTAGACGCGGATAAAGTTTTCTGCAAAACCACAAGATGTGCATGCAAATGGTGCTTTTCGCAGAACGCGCACGTGGATTTCTACCAAACGACGTGCTAAGCATGCCGATGCTGCTCTTTTTAGCACCCGCGCACGGATTTGTGCGAAAACGCGTTTTAAGCATGCACATGCATCTTTTGGTAGACGCGGATGAAGTTTTCTGCAAAACCACAAGGTGTGCATGCAAATGGTGCTTTTGGCAGAACGCGCACGTGGATTTCTACCAAACGACGTGCTAAGCATGCCGATGCTGCTCTTTTTAGCACCCGCGCACAGATTTGTGCGAAAACGCGTTTTAAGCATGCACATGCATCTTTTGGTAGACGCGGATGAAGTTTTCTGCAAAACCACAAGATGTGCATGCAAATGGTGCTTTTGGCAGAACGCGCACGTGGATTTCTACCAAACGACGTGCTAAGCATGCCGATGCTGCTCTTTTTAGCACCCGCGCACGGATTTGTGCGAAAACGCGTTTTAAGCATGCACATGCATCTTTTGGTAGACGCGGATGAAGTTTTCTTCAAAACCACAAGATGTGCATGCAAATGGTGCTTTTGGCAGAACGCGCACGTGAATTTCTACCAAACGACGTGCTAAGCATGCCGATGCTGCTCTTTTTAGCACCCGCGCACGGATTTGTGCGAAAACGCGTTTTAAGCATGCACATGCATCTTTTGGTAGACGCGGATGAAGTTTTCTGCAAAACCACAAGATGTGCATGCAAATGGTGCTTTTGGCAGAACGCGCACGTGGATTTCTACCAAACGACGTGCTAAGCATGCCGATGCTGCTCTTTTTAGCACCCGCGCACGCATTTGTGCGAAAACGCGTTTTAAGCATGCACATGCATCCTTTGGTAGACGCGGATGAAGTTTTCTGCAAAACCACAAGATGTGCATGCAAATGGTGCTTTTGGCAGAACGCGCACGTGGATTTCTACCAAACGACGTGCTAAGCATGCCGATGCTGCTCTTTTTAGCACCCGCGCACGCATTTGTGCGAAAACGCGTTTTAAGCATGCACATGCATCCTTTGGTAGACGCGGATAAAGTTTTCTGCAAAACCACAAGATGTGCATGCAAATGGTGCTTTTTGCAGAACCCGCACGTGGATTTCTACCAAACGACGTGCTAAGCATGCCGATGCTGCTCTTTTTAGCACCCGCGCACGGATTTGTGCGAAAACGCGTTTTAAGCATGCACATGCATCTTTTGGTAGACGCGGATGAAGTTTTCTGCAAAACCACAAGGTGTGCATGCAAATGGTGCTTTTGGCAGAACGCGCTCGTGGATTTCTACCAAACGACGTGCTAAGCATGCCGATGCTGCTCTTTTTAGCACCCGCGCACGGATTTGTGCGAAAACGCGTTTTAAGCATGCACATGCATCTTTTGGTAGACGCGGATGAAGTTTTCTGCAAAACCACAAGATGTGCATGCAAATGGTGCTTTTGGCAGAACGCGCACGTGGATTTCTACCAAACGACGTGCTAAGCATGCCGATGCTGCTCTTTTTAGCACCCGCGCACGCATTTGTGCGAAAACGCGTTTTAAGCATGCACATGCATCCTTTGGTAGACGCGGATAAAGTTTTCTGCAAAACCACAAGATGTGCATGCAAATGGTGCTTTTCGCAGAACGCGCACGTGGATTTCTACCAAACGACGTGCTAAGCATGCCGATGCTGCTCTTTTTAGCACCCGCGCACGGATTTGTGCGAAAACGCGTTTTAAGCATGCACATGCATCTTTTGGTAGACGCGGATGAAGTTTTCTGCAAAACCACAAGGTGTGCATGCAAATGGTGCTTTTGGCAGAACGCGCACGTGGATTTCTACCAAACGACGTGCTAAGCATGCCGATGCTGCTCTTTTTAGCACCCGCGCACGGATTTGTGCGAAAACGCGTTTTAAGCATGCACATGCATCTTTTGGTAGACGCGGATGAAGTTTTCTGCAAAACCACAAGATGTGCATGCAAATGGTGCTTTTGGCAGAACGCGCACGTGGATTTCTACCAAACGACGTGCTAAGCATGCCGATGCTGCTCTTTTTAGCACCCGCGCACGGATTTGTGCGAAAACGCGTTTTAAGCATGCACATGCATCTTTTGGTAGACGCGGATGAAGTTTTCTTCAAAACCACAAGATGTGCATGCAAATGGTGCTTTTGGCAGAACGCGCACGTGAATTTCTACCAAACGACGTGCTAAGCATGCCGATGCTGCTCTTTTTAGCACCCGCGCACGGATTTGTGCGAAAACGCGTTTTAAGCATGCACATGCATCTTTTGGTAGACGCGGATGAAGTTTTCTGCAAAACCACAAGATGTGCATGCAAATGGTGCTTTTGGCAGAACGCGCACGTGGATTTCTACCAAACGACGTGCTAAGCATGCCGATGCTGCTCTTTTTAGCACCCGCGCACGGATTTGTGCGAAAACGCGTTTTAAGCATGCACATGCATCTTTTGGTAGACGCGGATGAAGTTTTCTGCAAAACCACAAGATGTGCATGCAAATGGTGCTTTTGGCAGAACGCGCACGTGGATTTCTACCAAACGACGTGCTAAGCATGCCGATGCTGCTCTTTTTAGCACCCGCGCACGGATTTGTGCGAAAACGCGTTTTAAGCATGCACATGCATCTTTTGGTAGACGCGGATGAAGTTTTCTGCAAAACCACAAGGTGTGCATGCAAATGGTGCTTTTGGCAGAACGCGCTCGTGGATTTCTACCAAACGACGTGCTAAGCATGCCGATGCTGCTCTTTTTAGCACCCGCGCACGGATTTGTGCGAAAACGCGTTCTAAGCATGCACATGCATCTTTTGGTAGACGCGGATGAAGTTTTCTGCAAAACCACAAGATGTGCATGCAAATGGTGCTTTTGGCAGAACGCGCACGTGGATTTCTACCAAACGACGTGCTAAGCATGCCGATGCTGCTCTTTTTAGCACCCGCGCACGCATTTGTGCGAAAACGCGTTTTAAGCATGCACATGCATCCTTTGGTAGACGCGGATAAAGTTTTCTGCAAAACCACAAGATGTGCATGCAAATGGTGCTTTTCGCAGAACGCGCACGTGGATTTCTACCAAACGACGTGCTAAGCATGCCGATGCTGCTCTTTTTAGCACCCGCGCACGGATTTGTGCGAAAACGCGTTTTAAGCATGCACATGCATCTTTTGGTAGACGCGGATGAAGTTTTCTGCAAAACCACAAGGTGTGCATGCAAATGGTGCTTTTGGCAGAACGCGCACGTGGATTTCTACCAAACGACGTGCTAAGCATGCCGATGCTGCTCTTTTTAGCACCCGCGCACGGATTTGTGCGAAAACTCGTTTTAAGCATGCACATGCATCTTTTGGTAGACGCGGATGAAGTTTTCTGCAAAACCACAAGATGTGCATGCAAATGGTGCTTTTGGCAGAACGCGCACGTGGATTTCTACCAAACGACGTGCTAAGCATGCCGATGCTGCTCTTTTTAGCACCCGCGCACGCATTTGTGCGAAAACGCGTTTTAAGCATGCACATGCATCCTTTGGTAGACGCGGATAAAGTTTTCTGCAAAACCACAAGATGTGCATGCAAATGGTGCTTTTCGCAGAACGCGCACGTGGATTTCTACCAAACGACGTGCTAAGCATGCCGATGCTGCTCTTTTTAGCACCCGCGCACGGATTTGTGCGAAAACGCGTTTTAAGCATGCACATGCATCTTTTGGTAGACGCGGATGAAGTTTTCTGCAAAACCACAAGGTGTGCATGCAAATGGTGCTTTTGGCAGAACGCGCACGTGGATTTCTACCAAACGACGTGCTAAGCATGCCGATGCTGCTCTTTTTAGCACCCGCGCACAGATTTGTGCGAAAACGCGTTTTAAGCATGCACATGCATCTTTTGGTAGACGCGGATGAAGTTTTCTGCAAAACCACAAGATGTGCATGCAAATGGTGCTTTTGGCAGAACGCGCACGTGGATTTCTACCAAACGACGTGCTAAGCATGCCGATGCTGCTCTTTTTAGCACCCGCGCACGGATTTGTGCGAAAACGCGTTTTAAGCATGCACATGCATCTTTTGGTAGACGCGGATGAAGTTTTCTTCAAAACCACAAGATGTGCATGCAAATGGTGCTTTTGGCAGAACGCGCACGTGAATTTCTACCAAACGACGTGCTAAGCATGCCGATGCTGCTCTTTTTAGCACCCGCGCACGGATTTGTGCGAAAACGCGTTTTAAGCATGCACATGCATCTTTTGGTAGACGCGGATGAAGTTTTCTGCAAAACCACAAGATGTGCATGCAAATGGTGCTTTTGGCAGAACGCGCACGTGGATTTCTACCAAACGACGTGCTAAGCATGCCGATGCTGCTCTTTTTAGCACCCGCGCACGCATTTGTGCGAAAACGCGTTTTAAGCATGCACATGCATCCTTTGGTAGACGCGGATGAAGTTTTCTGCAAAACCACAAGATGTGCATGCAAATGGTGCTTTTGGCAGAACGCGCACGTGGATTTCTACCAAACGACGTGCTAAGCATGCCGATGCTGCTCTTTTTAGCACCCGCGCACGCATTAGTGCGAAAACGCGTTTTAAGCATGCACATGCATCCTTTGGTAGACGCGGATAAAGTTTTCTGCAAAACCACAAGATGTGCATGCAAATGGTGCTTTTTGCAGAACCCGCACGTGGATTTCTACCAAACGACGTGCTAAGCATGCCGATGCTGCTCTTTTTAGCACCCGCGCACGGATTTGTGCGAAAACGCGTTTTAAGCATGCACATGCATCTTTTGGTAGACGCGGATGAAGTTTTCTGCAAAACCACAAGGTGTGCATGCAAATGGTGCTTTTGGCAGAACGCGCTCGTGGATTTCTACCAAACGACGTGCTAAGCATGCCGATGCTGCTCTTTTTAGCACCCGCGCACGGATTTGTGCGAAAACGCGTTTTAAGCATGCACATGCATCTTTTGGTAGACGCGGATGAAGTTTTCTGCAAAACCACAAGATGTGCATGCAAATGGTGCTTTTGGCAGAACGCGCACGTGGATTTCTACCAAACGACGTGCTAAGCATGCCGATGCTGCTCTTTTTAGCACCCGCGCACGCATTTGTGCGAAAACGCGTTTTAAGCATGCACATGCATCCTTTGGTAGACGCGGATAAAGTTTTCTGCAAAACCACAAGATGTGCATGCAAATGGTGCTTTTCGCAGAACGCGCACGTGGATTTCTACCAAACGACGTGCTAAGCATGCCGATGCTGCTCTTTTTAGCACCCGCGCACGGATTTGTGCGAAAACGCGTTTTAAGCATGCACATGCATCTTTTGGTAGACGCGGATGAAGTTTTCTGCAAAACCACAAGGTGTGCATGCAAATGGTGCTTTTGGCAGAACGCGCACGTGGATTTCTACCAAACGACGTGCTAAGCATGCCGATGCTGCTCTTTTTAGCACCCGCGCACGGATTTGTGCGAAAACGCGTTTTAAGCATGCACATGCATCTTTTGGTAGACGCGGATGAAGTTTTCTGCAAAACCACAAGATGTGCATGCAAATGGTGCTTTTGGCAGAACGCGCACGTGGATTTCTACCAAACGACGTGCTAAGCATGCCGATGCTGCTCTTTTTAGCACCCGCGCACGGATTTGTGCGAAAACGCGTTTTAAGCATGCACATGCATCTTTTGGTAGACGCGGATGAAGTTTTCTTCAAAACCACAAGATGTGCATGCAAATGGTGCTTTTGGCAGAACGCGCACGTGAATTTCTACCAAACGACGTGCTAAGCATGCCGATGCTGCTCTTTTTAGCACCCGCGCACGGATTTGTGCGAAAACGCGTTTTAAGCATGCACATGCATCTTTTGGTAGACGCGGATGAAGTTTTCTGCAAAACCACAAGATGTGCATGCAAATGGTGCTTTTGGCAGAACGCGCACGTGGATTTCTACCAAACGACGTGCTAAGCATGCCGATGCTGCTCTTTTTAGCACCCGCGCACGGATTTGTGCGAAAACGCGTTTTAAGCATGCACATGCATCTTTTGGTAGACGCGGATGAAGTTTTCTGCAAAACCACAAGATGTGCATGCAAATGGTGCTTTTGGCAGAACGCGCACGTGGATTTCTACCAAACGACGTGCTAAGCATGCCGATGCTGCTCTTTTTAGCACCCGCGCACGGATTTGTGCGAAAACGCGTTTTAAGCATGCACATGCATCTTTTGGTAGACGCGGATGAAGTTTTCTGCAAAACCACAAGGTGTGCATGCAAATGGTGCTTTTGGCAGAACGCGCTCGTGGATTTCTACCAAACGACGTGCTAAGCATGCCGATGCTGCTCTTTTTAGCACCCGCGCACGGATTTGTGCGAAAACGCGTTCTAAGCATGCACATGCATCTTTTGGTAGACGCGGATGAAGTTTTCTGCAAAACCACAAGATGTGCATGCAAATGGTGCTTTTGGCAGAACGCGCACGTGGATTTCTACCAAACGACGTGCTAAGCATGCCGATGCTGCTCTTTTTAGCACCCGCGCACGCATTTGTGCGAAAACGCGTTTTAAGCATGCACATGCATCCTTTGGTAGACGCGGATAAAGTTTTCTGCAAAACCACAAGATGTGCATGCAAATGGTGCTTTTCGCAGAACGCGCACGTGGATTTCTACCAAACGACGTGCTAAGCATGCCGATGCTGCTCTTTTTAGCACCCGCGCACGGATTTGTGCGAAAACGCGTTTTAAGCATGCACATGCATCTTTTGGTAGACGCGGATGAAGTTTTCTGCAAAACCACAAGGTGTGCATGCAAATGGTGCTTTTGGCAGAACGCGCACGTGGATTTCTACCAAACGACGTGCTAAGCATGCCGATGCTGCTCTTTTTAGCACCCGCGCACGGATTTGTGCGAAAACGCGTTTTAAGCATGCACATGCATCTTTTGGTAGACGCGGATGAAGTTTTCTGCAAAACCACAAGATGTGCATGCAAATGGTGCTTTTGGCAGAACGCGCACGTGGATTTCTACCAAACGACGTGCTAAGCATGCCGATGCTGCTCTTTTTAGCACCCGCGCACGGATTTGTCCGAAAACGCGTTTTAAGCATGCACATGCATCTTTTGGTAGACGCGGATGAAGTTTTCTTCAAAACCACAAGATGTGCATGCAAATGGTGCTTTTGGCAGAACGCGCACGTGAATTTCTACCAAACGACGTGCTAAGCATGCCGATGCTGCTCTCTTTAGCACCCGCGCACGGATTTGTGCGAAAACGCGTTTTAAGCACGCACATGCATCTTTTGGTAGACGCGGATGAAGTTTTCTGCAAAACCACAAGGTGTGCATGCAAATGGTGCTTTTGGCAGAACGCGCTCGTGGATTTCTACCAAACGACGTGCTAAGCATGCCGATGCTGCTCTTTTTAGCACCCGCGCACGGATTTGTGCGAAAACGCGTTTTAAGCATGCACATGCATCTTTTGGTAGACGCGGATGAAGTTTTCTGCAAAACCACAAGATGTGCATGCAAATGGTGCTTTTGGCAGAACGCGCACGTGGATTTCTACCAAACGACGTGCTAAGCATGCCGATGCTGCTCTTTTTAGCACCCGCGCACGCATTTGTGCGAAAACGCGTTTTAAGCATGCACATGCATCCTTTGGTAGACGCGGATAAAGTTTTCTGCAAAACCACAAGATGTGCATGCAAATGGTGCTTTTCGCAGAACGCGCACGTGGATTTCTACCAAACGACGTGCTAAGCATGCCGATGCTGCTCTTTTTAGCACCCGCGCACGGATTTGTGCGAAAACGCGTTTTAAGCATACACATGCATCTTTTGGTAGACGCGGATGAAGTTTTCTGCAAAACCACAAGGTGTGCATGCAAATGGTGCTTTTGGCAGAACGCGCACGTGGATTTCTACCAAACGACGTGCTAAGCATGCCGATGCTGCTCTTTTTAGCACCCGCGCACGGATTTGTGCGAAAACGCGTTTTAAGCATGCACATGCATCTTTTGGTAGACGCGGATGAAGTTTTCTGCAAAACCACAAGATGTGCATGCAAATGGTGCTTTTGGCAGAACGCGCACGTGGATTTCTACCAAACGACGTGCTAAGCATGCCGATGCTGCTCTTCTTAGCACCCGCGCACGGATTTGTGCGAAAACGCGTTTTAAGCATGCACATGCATCTTTTGGTAGACGCGGATGAAGTTTTCTTCAAAACCACAAGATGTGCATGCAAATGGTGCTTTTGGCAGAACGCGCACGTGAATTTCTACCAAACGACGTGCTAAGCATGCCGATGCTGCTCTTTTTAGCACCCGCGCACGGATTTGTGCGAAAACGCGTTTTAAGCATGCACATGCATCTTTTGGTAGACGCGGATGAAGTTTTCTGCAAAACCACAAGATGTGCATGCAAATGGTGCTTTTGGCAGAACGCGCACGTGGATTTCTACCAAACGACGTGCTAAGCATGCCGATGCTGCTCTTTTTAGCACCCGCGCACGGATTTGTGCGAAAACGCGTTTTAAGCATGCACATGCATCTTTTGGTAGACGCGGATGAAGTTTTCTGCAAAACCACAAGATGTGCATGCAAATGGTGCTTTTGGCAGAACGCGCACGTGGATTTCTACCAAACGACGTGCTAAGCATGCCGATGCTGCTCTTTTTAGCACCCGCGCACGGATTTGTGCGAAAACGCGTTTTAAGCATGCACATGCATCTTTTGGTAGACGCGGATGAAGTTTTCTGCAAAACCACAAGGTGTGCATGCAAATGGTGCTTTTGGCAGAACGCGCTCGTGGATTTCTACCAAACGACGTGCTAAGCATGCCGATGCTGCTCTTTTTAGCACCCGCGCACGGATTTGTGCGAAAACGCGTTCTAAGCATGCACATGCATCTTTTGGTAGACGCGGATGAAGTTTTCTGCAAAACCACAAGATGTGCATGCAAATGGTGCTTTTGGCAGAACGCGCACGTGGATTTCTACCAAACGACGTGCTAAGCATGCCGATGCTGCTCTTTTTAGCACCCGCGCACGCATTTGTGCGAAAACGCGTTTTAAGCATGCACATGCATCCTTTGGTAGACGCGGATAAAGTTTTCTGCAAAACCACAAGATGTGCATGCAAATGGTGCTTTTGGCAGAACGCGCACGTGGATTTCTACCAAACGACGTGCTAAGCATGCCGATGCTGCTCTTTTTAGCACCCGCGCACGCATTTGTGCGAAAACGCGTTTTAAGCATGCACATGCATCCTTTGGTAGACGCGGATAAAGTTTTCTGCAAAACCACAAGATGTGCATGCAAATGGTGCTTTTTGCAGAACCCGCACGTGGATTTCTACCAAACGACGTGCTAAGCATGCCGATGCTGCTCTTTTTAGCACCCGCGCACGCATTTGTGCGAAAACGCGTTTTAAGCATGCACATGCATCTTTTGGTAGACGCGGATGAAGTTTTCTGCAAAACCACAAGATGTGCGTGCAAATGGTGCTTTTGGCAGAACGCGCACGTGGATTTCTACCAAACGACGTGCTAAGCATGCCGATGCTGCTCTGTTTAGCACCCGCGCACGGATTTGTGCGAAAACGCGTTTTAAGCATGCACATGCATCTTTTGGTAGACGCGGATGAAGTTTTCTGCAAAACCACAAGATGTGCATGCAAATGGTGCTTTTGGCAGAACGCGCACGTGGATTTCTACCAAACGACGTGCTAAGCATGCCGATGCTGCTCTTTTTAGCACCCGCGCACGGATTTGTGCGAAAACGCGTTTTAAGCATGCACATGCATCTTTTGGTAGACGCGGATGAAGTTTTCTGCAAAACCACAAGATGAGCATGCAAATGGTGCTTTTGGCAGAACGCGCACGTGGATTTCTACCAAACGACGTGCTAAGCATGCCGATGCTGCTCTTTTTAGCACCCGCGCACGGATTTGTGCGAAAACGCGTTTTAAGCATGCACATGCATCTTTTGGTAGACGCGGATGAAGTTTTCTGCAAAACCACAAGATGTGCATGCAAATGGTGCTTTTGGCAGAACGCGCACGTGGATTTCTACCAAACGACGTGCTAAGCATGCCGATGCTGCTCTTTTTAGCACCCGCGCACGCATTTGTGCGAAAACGCGTTTTAAGCATGCACATGCATCTTTTGGTAGACGCGGATGAAGTTTTCTGCAAAACCACAAGATGTGCATGCAAATGGTGCTTTTGGCAGAACGCGCACGTGGATTTCTACCAAACGACGTGCTAAGCATGCCGATGCTGCTCTTTTTAGCACCCGCGCACGGGTTTGTGCGAAAACTCGTTTTAAGCATGCACATGCATCTTTTGGTAGACGCGGATGAAGTTTTCTGCAAAACCACAAGATGTGCATGCAAATGGTGCTTTTGGCAGAACGCGCACGTGGATTTCTACCAAACGACGTGCTAAGCATGCCGATGCTGCTCTTTTTAGCACCCGCGCACGCATTTGTGCGAAAACGCGTTTTAAGCATGCACATGCATCCTTTGGTAGACGCGGATAAAGTTTTCTGCAAAACCACAAGATGTGCATGCAAATGGTGCTTTTCGCAGAACGCGCACGTGGATTTCTACCAAACGACGTGCTAAGCATGCCGATGCTGCTCTTTTTAGCACCCGCGCACGGATTTGTGCGAAAACGCGTTTTAAGCATGCACATGCATCTTTTGGTAGACGCGGATGAAGTTTTCTGCAAAACCACAAGGTGTGCATGCAAATGGTGCTTTTGGCAGAACGCGCACGTGGATTTCTACCAAACGACGTGCTAAGCATGCCGATGCTGCTCTTTTTAGCACCCGCGCACAGATTTGTGCGAAAACGCGTTTTAAGCATGCACATGCATCTTTTGGTAGACGCGGATGAAGTTTTCTGCAAAACCACAAGATGTGCATGCAAATGGTGCTTTTGGCAGAACGCGCACGTGGATTTCTACCAAACGACGTGCTAAGCATGCCGATGCTGCTCTTTTTAGCACCCGCGCACGGATTTGTGCGAAAACGCGTTTTAAGCATGCACATGCATCTTTTGGTAGACGCGGATGAAGTTTTCTTCAAAACCACAAGATGTGCATGCAAATGGTGCTTTTGGCAGAACGCGCACGTGAATTTCTACCAAACGACGTGCTAAGCATGCCGATGCTGCTCTTTTTAGCACCCGCGCACGGATTTGTGCGAAAACGCGTTTTAAGCATGCACATGCATCTTTTGGTAGACGCGGATGAAGTTTTCTGCAAAACCACAAGATGTGCATGCAAATGGTGCTTTTGGCAGAACGCGCACGTGGATTTCTACCAAACGACGTGCTAAGCATGCCGATGCTGCTCTTTTTAGCACCCGCGCACGCATTTGTGCGAAAACGCGTTTTAAGCATGCACATGCATCCTTTGGTAGACGCGGATGAAGTTTTCTGCAAAACCACAAGATGTGCATGCAAATGGTGCTTTTGGCAGAACGCGGACGTGGATTTCTACCAAACGACGTGCTAAGCATGCCGATGCTGCTCTTTTTAGCACCCGCGCACGCATTTGTGCGAAAACGCGTTTTAAGCATGCACATGCATCCTTTGGTAGACGCGGATAAAGTTTTCTGCAAAACCACAAGATGTGCATGCAAATGGTGCTTTTTGCAGAACCCGCACGTGGATTTCTACCAAACGACGTGCTAAGCATGCCGATGCTGCTCTTTTTAGCACCCGCGCACGCATTTGTGCGAAAACGCGTTTTAAGCATGCACATGCATCTTTTGGTAGACGCGGATGAAGTTTTCTGCAAAACCACAAGATGTGCGTGCAAATGGTGCTTTTGGCAGAACGCGCACGTGGATTTCTACCAAACGACGTGCTAAGCATGCCGATGCTGCTCTGTTTAGCACCCGCGCACGGATTTGTGCGAAAACGCGTTTTAAGCATGCACATGCATCTTTTGGTAGACGCGGATGAAGTTTTCTGCAAAACCACAAGATGTGCATGCAAATGGTGCTTTTGGCAGAACGCGCACGTGGATTTCTACCAAACGACGTGCTAAGCATGCCGATGCTGCTCTTTTTAGCACCCGCGCACGGATTTGTGCGAAAACGCGTTTTAAGCATGCACATGCATCTTTTGGTAGACGCGGATGAAGTTTTCTGCAAAACCACAAGATGAGCATGCAAATGGTGCTTTTGGCAGAACGCGCACGTGGATTTCTACCAAACGACGTGCTAAGCATGCCGATGCTGCTCTTTTTAGCACCCGCGCACGGATTTGTGCGAAAACGCGTTTTAAGCATGCACATGCATCTTTTGGTAGACGCGGATGAAGTTTTCTGCAAAACCACAAGATGTGCATGCAAATGGTGCTTTTGGCAGAACGCGCACGTGGATTTCTACCAAACGACGTGCTAAGCATGCCGATGCTGCTCTTTTTAGCACCCGCGCACGCATTTGTGCGAAAACGCGTTTTAAGCATGCACATGCATCTTTTGGTAGACGCGGATGAAGTTTTCTGCAAAACCACAAGATGTGCATGCAAATGGTGCTTTTGGCAGAACGCGCACGTGGATTTCTACCAAACGACGTGCTAAGCATGCCGATGCTGCTCTTTTTAGCACCCGCGCACGGATTTGTGCGAAAACTCGTTTTAAGCATGCACATGCATCTTTTGGTAGACGCGGATGAAGTTTTCTGCAAAACCACAAGATGTGCATGCAAATGGTGCTTTTGGCAGAACGCGCACGTGGATTTCTACCAAACGACGTGCTAAGCATGCCGATGCTGCTCTTTTTAGCACCCGCGCACGCATTTGTGCGAAAACGCGTTTTAAGCATGCACATGCATCCTTTGGTAGACGCGGATAAAGTTTTCTGCAAAACCACAAGATGTGCATGCAAATGGTGCTTTTCGCAGAACGCGCACGTGGATTTCTACCAAACGACGTGCTAAGCATGCCGATGCTGCTCTTTTTAGCACCCGCGCACGGATTTGTGCGAAAACGCGTTTTAAGCATGCACATGCATCTTTTGGTAGACGCGGATGAAGTTTTCTGCAAAACCACAAGGTGTGCATGCAAATGGTGCTTTTGGCAGAACGCGCACGTGGATTTCTACCAAACGACGTGCTAAGCATGCCGATGCTGCTCTTTTTAGCACCCGCGCACAGATTTGTGCGAAAACGCGTTTTAAGCATGCACATGCATCTTTTGGTAGACGCGGATGAAGTTTTCTGCAAAACCACAAGATGTGCATGCAAATGGTGCTTTTGGCAGAACGCGCACGTGGATTTCTACCAAACGACGTGCTAAGCATGCCGATGCTGCTCTTTTTAGCACCCGCGCACGGATTTGTGCGAAAACGCGTTTTAAGCATGCACATGCATCTTTTGGTAGACGCGGATGAAGTTTTCTTCAAAACCACAAGATGTGCATGCAAATGGTGCTTTTGGCAGAACGCGCACGTGAATTTCTACCAAACGACGTGCTAAGCATGCCGATGCTGCTCTTTTTAGCACCCGCGCACGGATTTGTGCGAAAACGCGTTTTAAGCATGCACATGCATCTTTTGGTAGACGCGGATGAAGTTTTCTGCAAAACCACAAGATGTGCATGCAAATGGTGCTTTTGGCAGAACGCGCACGTGGATTTCTACCAAACGACGTGCTAAGCATGCCGATGCTGCTCTTTTTAGCACCCGCGCACGCATTTGTGCGAAAACGCGTTTTAAGCATGCACATGCATCCTTTGGTAGACGCGGATAAAGTTTTCTGCAAAACCACAAGATGTGCATGCAAATGGTGCTTTTTGCAGAACCCGCACGTGGATTTCTACCAAACGACGTGCTAAGCATGCCGATGCTGCTCTTTTTAGCACCCGCGCACGCATTTGTGCGAAAACGCGTTTTAAGCATGCACATGCATCTTTTGGTAGACGCGGATGAAGTTTTCTGCAAAACCACAAGATGTGCGTGCAAATGGTGCTTTTGGCAGAACGCGCACGTGGATTTCTACCAAACGACGTGCTAAGCATGCCGATGCTGCTCTGTTTAGCACCCGCGCACGGATTTGTGCGAAAACGCGTTTTAAGCATGCACATGCATCTTTTGGTAGACGCGGATGAAGTTTTCTGCAAAACCACAAGATGTGCATGCAAATGGTGCTTTTGGCAGAACGCGCACGTGGATTTCTACCAAACGACGTGCTAAGCATGCCGATGCTGCTCTTTTTAGCACCCGCGCACGGATTTGTGCGAAAACGCGTTTTAAGCATGCACATGCATCTTTTGGTAGACGCGGATGAAGTTTTCTGCAAAACCACAAGATGAGCATGCAAATGGTGCTTTTGGCAGAACGCGCACGTGGATTTCTACCAAACGACGTGCTAAGCATGCCGATGCTGCTCTTTTTAGCACCCGCGCACGGATTTGTGCGAAAACGCGTTTTAAGCATGCACATGCATCTTTTGGTAGACGCGGATGAAGTTTTCTGCAAAACCACAAGATGTGCATGCAAATGGTGCTTTTGGCAGAACGCGCACGTGGATTTCTACCAAACGACGTGCTAAGCATGCCGATGCTGCTCTTTTTAGCACCCGCGCACGCATTTGTGCGAAAACGCGTTTTAAGCATGCACATGCATCTTTTGGTAGACGCGGATGAAGTTTTCTGCAAAACCACAAGATGTGCATGCAAATGGTGCTTTTGGCAGAACGCGCACGTGGATTTCTACCAAACGACGTGCTAAGCATGCCGATGCTGCTCTTTTTAGCACCCGCGCACGGGTTTGTGCGAAAACTCGTTTTAAGCATGCACATGCATCTTTTGGTAGACGCGGATGAAGTTTTCTGCAAAACCACAAGATGTGCATGCAAATGGTGCTTTTGGCAGAACGCGCACGTGGATTTCTACCAAACGACGTGCTAAGCATGCCGATGCTGCTCTTTTTAGCACCCGCGCACGCATTTGTGCGAAAACGCGTTTTAAGCATGCACATGCATCCTTTGGTAGACGCGGATAAAGTTTTCTGCAAAACCACAAGATGTGCATGCAAATGGTGCTTTTCGCAGAACGCGCACGTGGATTTCTACCAAACGACGTGCTAAGCATGCCGATGCTGCTCTTTTTAGCACCCGCGCACGGATTTGTGCGAAAACGCGTTTTAAGCATGCACATGCATCTTTTGGTAGACGCGGATGAAGTTTTCTGCAAAACCACAAGGTGTGCATGCAAATGGTGCTTTTGGCAGAACGCGCACGTGGATTTCTACCAAACGACGTGCTAAGCATGCCGATGCTGCTCTTTTTAGCACCCGCGCACAGATTTGTGCGAAAACGCGTTTTAAGCATGCACATGCATCTTTTGGTAGACGCGGATGAAGTTTTCTGCAAAACCACAAGATGTGCATGCAAATGGTGCTTTTGGCAGAACGCGCACGTGGATTTCTACCAAACGACGTGCTAAGCATGCCGATGCTGCTCTTTTTAGCACCCGCGCACGGATTTGTGCGAAAACGCGTTTTAAGCATGCACATGCATCTTTTGGTAGACGCGGATGAAGTTTTCTTCAAAACCACAAGATGTGCATGCAAATGGTGCTTTTGGCAGAACGCGCACGTGAATTTCTACCAAACGACGTGCTAAGCATGCCGATGCTGCTCTTTTTAGCACCCGCGCACGGATTTGTGCGAAAACGCGTTTTAAGCATGCACATGCATCTTTTGGTAGACGCGGATGAAGTTTTCTGCAAAACCACAAGATGTGCATGCAAATGGTGCTTTTGGCAGAACGCGCACGTGGATTTCTACCAAACGACGTGCTAAGCATGCCGATGCTGCTCTTTTTAGCACCCGCGCACGCATTTGTGCGAAAACGCGTTTTAAGCATGCACATGCATCCTTTGGTAGACGCGGATGAAGTTTTCTGCAAAACCACAAGATGTGCATGCAAATGGTGCTTTTGGCAGAACGCGGACGTGGATTTCTACCAAACGACGTGCTAAGCATGCCGATGCTGCTCTTTTTAGCACCCGCGCACGCATTTGTGCGAAAACGCGTTTTAAGCATGCACATGCATCCTTTGGTAGACGCGGATAAAGTTTTCTGCAAAACCACAAGATGTGCATGCAAATGGTGCTTTTGGCAGAACCCGCACGTGGATTTCTACCAAACGACGTGCTAAGCATGCCGATGCTGCTCTTTTTAGCACCCGCGCACGCATTTGTGCGAAAACGCGTTTTAAGCATGCACATGCATCTTTTGGTAGACGCGGATGAAGTTTTCTGCAAAACCACAAGATGTGCGTGCAAATGGTGCTTTTGGCAGAACGCGCACGTGGATTTCTACCAAACGACGTGCTAAGCATGCCGATGCTGCTCTGTTTAGCACCCGCGCACGGATTTGTGCGAAAACGCGTTTTAAGCATGCACATGCATCTTTTGGTAGACGCGGATGAAGTTTTCTGCAAAACCACAAGATGTGCATGCAAATGGTGCTTTTGGCAGAACGCGCACGTGGATTTCTACCAAACGACGTGCTAAGCATGCCGATGCTGCTCTTTTTAGCACCCGCGCACGGATTTGTGCGAAAACGCGTTTTAAGCATGCACATGCATCTTTTGGTAGACGCGGATGAAGTTTTCTGCAAAACCACAAGATGAGCATGCAAATGGTGCTTTTGGCAGAACGCGCACGTGGATTTCTACCAAACGACGTGCTAAGCATGCCGATGCTGCTCTTTTTAGCACCCGCGCACGGATTTGTGCGAAAACGCGTTTTAAGCATGCACATGCATCTTTTGGTAGACGCGGATGAAGTTTTCTGCAAAACCACAAGATGTGCATGCAAATGGTGCTTTTGGCAGAACGCGCACGTGGATTTCTACCAAACGACGTGCTAAGCATGCCGATGCTGCTCTTTTTAGCACCCGCGCACGCATTTGTGCGAAAACGCGTTTTAAGCATGCACATGCATCTTTTGGTAGACGCGGATGAAGTTTTCTGCAAAACCACAAGATGTGCATGCAAATGGTGCTTTTGGCAGAACGCGCACGTGGATTTCTACCAAACGACGTGCTAAGCATGCCGATGCTGCTCTTTTTAGCACCCGCGCACGGATTTGTGCGAAAACTCGTTTTAAGCATGCACATGCATCTTTTGGTAGACGCGGATGAAGTTTTCTGCAAAACCACAAGATGTGCATGCAAATGGTGCTTTTGGCAGAACGCGCACGTGGATTTCTACCAAACGACGTGCTAAGCATGCCGATGCTGCTCTTTTTAGCACCCGCGCACGCATTTGTGCGAAAACGCGTTTTAAGCATGCACATGCATCCTTTGGTAGACGCGGATAAAGTTTTCTGCAAAACCACAAGATGTGCATGCAAATGGTGCTTTTCGCAGAACGCGCACGTGGATTTCTACCAAACGACGTGCTAAGCATGCCGATGCTGCTCTTTTTAGCACCCGCGCACGGATTTGTGCGAAAACGCGTTTTAAGCATGCACATGCATCTTTTGGTAGACGCGGATGAAGTTTTCTGCAAAACCACAAGGTGTGCATGCAAATGGTGCTTTTGGCAGAACGCGCACGTGGATTTCTACCAAACGACGTGCTAAGCATGCCGATGCTGCTCTTTTTAGCACCCGCGCACAGATTTGTGCGAAAACGCGTTTTAAGCATGCACATGCATCTTTTGGTAGACGCGGATGAAGTTTTCTGCAAAACCACAAGATGTGCATGCAAATGGTGCTTTTGGCAGAACGCGCACGTGGATTTCTACCAAACGACGTGCTAAGCATGCCGATGCTGCTCTTTTTAGCACCCGCGCACGGATTTGTGCGAAAACGCGTTTTAAGCATGCACATGCATCTTTTGGTAGACGCGGATGAAGTTTTCTTCAAAACCACAAGATGTGCATGCAAATGGTGCTTTTGGCAGAACGCGCACGTGAATTTCTACCAAACGACGTGCTAAGCATGCCGATGCTGCTCTTTTTAGCACCCGCGCACGGATTTGTGCGAAAACGCGTTTTAAGCATGCACATGCATCTTTTGGTAGACGCGGATGAAGTTTTCTGCAAAACCACAAGATGTGCATGCAAATGGTGCTTTTGGCAGAACGCGCACGTGGATTTCTACCAAACGACGTGCTAAGCATGCCGATGCTGCTCTTTTTAGCACCCGCGCACGCATTTGTGCGAAAACGCGTTTTAAGCATGCACATGCATCCTTTGGTAGACGCGGATGAAGTTTTCTGCAAAACCACAAGATGTGCATGCAAATGGTGCTTTTGGCAGAACGCGCACGTGGATTTCTACCAAACGACGTGCTAAGCATGCCGATGCTGCTCTTTTTAGCACCCGCGCACGCATTTGTGCGAAAACGCGTTTTAAGCATGCACATGCATCCTTTGGTAGACGCGGATAAAGTTTTCTGCAAAACCACAAGATGTGCATGCAAATGGTGCTTTTTGCAGAACCCGCACGTGGATTTCTACCAAACGACGTGCTAAGCATGCCGATGCTGCTCTTTTTAGCACCCGCGCACGGATTTGTGCGAAAACGCGTTTTAAGCATGCACATGCATCTTTTGGTAGACGCGGATGAAGTTTTCTGCAAAACCACAAGGTGTGCATGCAAATGGTGCTTTTGGCAGAACGCGCTCGTGGATTTCTACCAAACGACGTGCTAAGCATGCCGATGCTGCTCTTTTTAGCACCCGCGCACGGATTTGTGCGAAAACGCGTTTTAAGCATGCACATGCATCTTTTGGTAGACGCGGATGAAGTTTTCTGCAAAACCACAAGATGTGCATGCAAATGGTGCTTTTGGCAGAACGCGCACGTGGATTTCTACCAAACGACGTGCTAAGCATGCCGATGCTGCTCTTTTTAGCACCCGCGCACGCATTTGTGCGAAAACGCGTTTTAAGCATGCACATGCATCCTTTGGTAGACGCGGATAAAGTTTTCTGCAAAACCACAAGATGTGCATGCAAATGGTGCTTTTCGCAGAACGCGCACGTGGATTTCTACCAAACGACGTGCTAAGCATGCCGATGCTGCTCTTTTTAGCACCCGCGCACGGATTTGTGCGAAAACGCGTTTTAAGCATGCACATGCATCTTTTGGTAGACGCGGATGAAGTTTTCTGCAAAACCACAAGGTGTGCATGCAAATGGTGCTTTTGGCAGAACGCGCACGTGGATTTCTACCAAACGACGTGCTAAGCATGCCGATGCTGCTCTTTTTAGCACCCGCGCACGGATTTGTGCGAAAACGCGTTTTAAGCATGCACATGCATCTTTTGGTAGACGCGGATGAAGTTTTCTGCAAAACCACAAGATGTGCATGCAAATGGTGCTTTTGGCAGAACGCGCACGTGGATTTCTACCAAACGACGTGCTAAGCATGCCGATGCTGCTCTTTTTAGCACCCGCGCACGGATTTGTGCGAAAACGCGTTTTAAGCATGCACATGCATCTTTTGGTAGACGCGGATGAAGTTTTCTTCAAAACCACAAGATGTGCATGCAAATGGTGCTTTTGGCAGAACGCGCACGTGAATTTCTACCAAACGACGTGCTAAGCATGCCGATGCTGCTCTTTTTAGCACCCGCGCACGGATTTGTGCGAAAACGCGTTTTAAGCATGCACATGCATCTTTTGGTAGACGCGGATGAAGTTTTCTGCAAAACCACAAGATGTGCATGCAAATGGTGCTTTTGGCAGAACGCGCACGTGGATTTCTACCAAACGACGTGCTAAGCATGCCGATGCTGCTCTTTTTAGCACCCGCGCACGGATTTGTGCGAAAACGCGTTTTAAGCATGCACATGCATCTTTTGGTAGACGCGGATGAAGTTTTCTGCAAAACCACAAGATGTGCATGCAAATGGTGCTTTTGGCAGAACGCGCACGTGGATTTCTACCAAACGACGTGCTAAGCATGCCGATGCTGCTCTTTTTAGCACCCGCGCACGGATTTGTGCGAAAACGCGTTTTAAGCATGCACATGCATCTTTTGGTAGACGCGGATGAAGTTTTCTGCAAAACCACAAGGTGTGCATGCAAATGGTGCTTTTGGCAGAACGCGCTCGTGGATTTCTACCAAACGACGTGCTAAGCATGCCGATGCTGCTCTTTTTAGCACCCGCGCACGGATTTGTGCGAAAACGCGTTCTAAGCATGCACATGCATCTTTTGGTAGACGCGGATGAAGTTTTCTGCAAAACCACAAGATGTGCATGCAAATGGTGCTTTTGGCAGAACGCGCACGTGGATTTCTACCAAACGACGTGCTAAGCATGCCGATGCTGCTCTTTTTAGCACCCGCGCACGCATTTGTGCGAAAACGCGTTTTAAGCATGCACATGCATCCTTTGGTAGACGCGGATAAAGTTTTCTGCAAAACCACAAGATGTGCATGCAAATGGTGCTTTTCGCAGAACGCGCACGTGGATTTCTACCAAACGACGTGCTAAGCATGCCGATGCTGCTCTTTTTAGCACCCGCGCACGGATTTGTGCGAAAACGCGTTTTAAGCATGCACATGCATCTTTTGGTAGACGCGGATGAAGTTTTCTGCAAAACCACAAGGTGTGCATGCAAATGGTGCTTTTGGCAGAACGCGCACGTGGATTTCTACCAAACGACGTGCTAAGCATGCCGATGCTGCTCTTTTTAGCACCCGCGCACGGATTTGTGCGAAAACTCGTTTTAAGCATGCACATGCATCTTTTGGTAGACGCGGATGAAGTTTTCTGCAAAACCACAAGATGTGCATGCAAATGGTGCTTTTGGCAGAACGCGCACGTGGATTTCTACCAAACGACGTGCTAAGCATGCCGATGCTGCTCTTTTTAGCACCCGCGCACGCATTTGTGCGAAAACGCGTTTTAAGCATGCACATGCATCCTTTGGTAGACGCGGATAAAGTTTTCTGCAAAACCACAAGATGTGCATGCAAATGGTGCTTTTCGCAGAACGCGCACGTGGATTTCTACCAAACGACGTGCTAAGCATGCCGATGCTGCTCTTTTTAGCACCCGCGCACGGATTTGTGCGAAAACGCGTTTTAAGCATGCACATGCATCTTTTGGTAGACGCGGATGAAGTTTTCTGCAAAACCACAAGGTGTGCATGCAAATGGTGCTTTTGGCAGAACGCGCACGTGGATTTCTACCAAACGACGTGCTAAGCATGCCGATGCTGCTCTTTTTAGCACCCGCGCACAGATTTGTGCGAAAACGCGTTTTAAGCATGCACATGCATCTTTTGGTAGACGCGGATGAAGTTTTCTGCAAAACCACAAGATGTGCATGCAAATGGTGCTTTTGGCAGAACGCGCACGTGGATTTCTACCAAACGACGTGCTAAGCATGCCGATGCTGCTCTTTTTAGCACCCGCGCACGGATTTGTGCGAAAACGCGTTTTAAGCATGCACATGCATCTTTTGGTAGACGCGGATGAAGTTTTCTTCAAAACCACAAGATGTGCATGCAAATGGTGCTTTTGGCAGAACGCGCACGTGAATTTCTACCAAACGACGTGCTAAGCATGCCGATGCTGCTCTTTTTAGCACCCGCGCACGGATTTGTGCGAAAACGCGTTTTAAGCATGCACATGCATCTTTTGGTAGACGCGGATGAAGTTTTCTGCAAAACCACAAGATGTGCATGCAAATGGTGCTTTTGGCAGAACGCGCACGTGGATTTCTACCAAACGACGTGCTAAGCATGCCGATGCTGCCCTTTTTAGCACCCGCGCACGCATTTGTGCGAAAACGCGTTTTAAGCATGCACATGCATCCTTTGGTAGACGCGGATGAAGTTTTCTGCAAAACCACAAGATGTGCATGCAAATGGTGCTTTTGGCAGAACGCGCACGTGGATTTCTACCAAACGACGTGCTAAGCATGCCGATGCTGCTCTTTTTAGCACCCGCGCACGCATTTGTGCGAAAACGCGTTTTAAGCATGCACATGCATCCTTTGGTAGACGCGGATAAAGTTTTCTGCAAAACCACAAGATGTGCATGCAAATGGTGCTTTTTGCAGAACCCGCACGTGGATTTCTACCAAACGACGTGCTAAGCATGCCGATGCTGCTCTTTTTAGCACCCGCGCACGGATTTGTGCGAAAACGCGTTTTAAGCATGCACATGCATCTTTTGGTAGACGCGGATGAAGTTTTCTGCAAAACCACAAGGTGTGCATGCAAATGGTGCTTTTGGCAGAACGCGCTCGTGGATTTCTACCAAACGACGTGCTAAGCATGCCGATGCTGCTCTTTTTAGCACCCGCGCACGGATTTGTGCGAAAACGCGTTTTAAGCATGCACATGCATCTTTTGGTAGACGCGGATGAAGTTTTCTGCAAAACCACAAGATGTGCATGCAAATGGTGCTTTTGGCAGAACGCGCACGTGGATTTCTACCAAACGACGTGCTAAGCATGCCGATGCTGCTCTTTTTAGCACCCGCGCACGCATTTGTGCGAAAACGCGTTTTAAGCATGCACATGCATCCTTTGGTAGACGCGGATAAAGTTTTCTGCAAAACCACAAGATGTGCATGCAAATGGTGCTTTTCGCAGAACGCGCACGTGGATTTCTACCAAACGACGTGCTAAGCATGCCGATGCTGCTCTTTTTAGCACCCGCGCACGGATTTGTGCGAAAACGCGTTTTAAGCATGCACATGCATCTTTTGGTAGACGCGGATGAAGTTTTCTGCAAAACCACAAGGTGTGCATGCAAATGGTGCTTTTGGCAGAACGCGCACGTGGATTTCTACCAAACGACGTGCTAAGCATGCCGATGCTGCTCTTTTTAGCACCCGCGCACGGATTTGTGCGAAAACGCGTTTTAAGCATGCACATGCATCTTTTGGTAGACGCGGATGAAGTTTTCTGCAAAACCACAAGATGTGCATGCAAATGGTGCTTTTGGCAGAACGCGCACGTGGATTTCTACCAAACGACGTGCTAAGCATGCCGATGCTGCTCTTTTTAGCACCCGCGCACGGATTTGTGCGAAAACGCGTTTTAAGCATGCACATGCATCTTTTGGTAGACGCGGATGAAGTTTTCTTCAAAACCACAAGATGTGCATGCAAATGGTGCTTTTGGCAGAACGCGCACGTGAATTTCTACCAAACGACGTGCTAAGCATGCCGATGCTGCTCTTTTTAGCACCCGCGCACGGATTTGTGCGAAAACGCGTTTTAAGCATGCACATGCATCTTTTGGTAGACGCGGATGAAGTTTTCTGCAAAACCACAAGATGTGCATGCAAATGGTGCTTTTGGCAGAACGCGCACGTGGATTTCTACCAAACGACGTGCTAAGCATGCCGATGCTGCTCTTTTTAGCACCCGCGCACGGATTTGTGCGAAAACGCGTTTTAAGCATGCACATGCATCTTTTGGTAGACGCGGATGAAGTTTTCTGCAAAACCACAAGATGTGCATGCAAATGGTGCTTTTGGCAGAACGCGCACGTGGATTTCTACCAAACGACGTGCTAAGCATGCCGATGCTGCTCTTTTTAGCACCCGCGCACGGATTTGTGCGAAAACGCGTTTTAAGCATGCACATGCATCTTTTGGTAGACGCGGATGAAGTTTTCTGCAAAACCACAAGGTGTGCATGCAAATGGTGCTTTTGGCAGAACGCGCTCGTGGATTTCTACCAAACGACGTGCTAAGCATGCCGATGCTGCTCTTTTTAGCACCCGCGCACGGATTTGTGCGAAAACGCGTTCTAAGCATGCACATGCATCTTTTGGTAGACGCGGATGAAGTTTTCTGCAAAACCACAAGATGTGCATGCAAATGGTGCTTTTGGCAGAACGCGCACGTGGATTTCTACCAAACGACGTGCTAAGCATGCCGATGCTGCTCTTTTTAGCACCCGCGCACGCATTTGTGCGAAAACGCGTTTTAAGCATGCACATGCATCCTTTGGTAGACGCGGATAAAGTTTTCTGCAAAACCACAAGATGTGCATGCAAATGGTGCTTTTCGCAGAACGCGCACGTGGATTTCTACCAAACGACGTGCTAAGCATGCCGATGCTGCTCTTTTTAGCACCCGCGCACGGATTTGTGCGAAAACGCGTTTTAAGCATGCACATGCATCTTTTGGTAGACGCGGATGAAGTTTTCTGCAAAACCACAAGGTGTGCATGCAAATGGTGCTTTTGGCAGAACGCGCACGTGGATTTCTACCAAACGACGTGCTAAGCATGCCGATGCTGCTCTTTTTAGCACCCGCGCACGGATTTGTGCGAAAACGCGTTTTAAGCATGCACATGCATCTTTTGGTAGACG
The DNA here is from genome assembly GCF_023375885.2 of Dermacentor andersoni. NCBI lineage: Eukaryota > Metazoa > Arthropoda > Arachnida > Ixodida > Ixodidae > Dermacentor > Dermacentor andersoni. Next base: position 217,475 of record NW_027314772.1, read on the forward strand.
CGGATGAAGTTTTCTGCAAAACCACAAGATGTGCATGCAAATGGTGCTTTTGGCAGAACGCGCACGTGGATTTCTACCAAACGACGTGCTAAGCATGCCGATGCTGCTCTTTTTAGCACCCGCGCACGGATTTGTGCGAAAACGCGTTTTAAGCATGCACATGCATCTTTTGGTAGACGCGGATGAAGTTTTCTTCAAAACCACAAGATGTGCATGCAAATGGTGCTTTTGGCAGAACGCGCACGTGAATTTCTACCAAACGACGTGCTAAGCATGCCGATGCTGCTCTCTTTAGCACCCGCGCACGGATTTGTGCGAAAACGCGTTTTAAGCACGCACATGCATCTTTTGGTAGACGCGGATGAAGTTTTCTGCAAAACCACAAGGTGTGCATGCAAATGGTGCTTTTGGCAGAACGCGCTCGTGGATTTCTACCAAACGACGTGCTAAGCATGCCGATGCTGCTCTTTTTAGCACCCGCGCACGGATTTGTGCGAAAACGCGTTTTAAGCATGCACATGCATCTTTTGGTAGACGCGGATGAAGTTTTCTGCAAAACCACAAGATGTGCATGCCAATGGTGCTTTTGGCAGAACGCGCACGTGGATTTCTACCAAACGACGTGCTAAGCATGCCGATGCTGCTCTTTTTAGCACCCGCGCACGCATTTGTGCGAAAACGCGTTTTAAGCATGCACATGCATCCTTTGGTAGACGCGGATAAAGTTTTCTGCAAAACCACAAGATGTGCATGCAAATGGTGCTTTTCGCAGAACGCGCACGTGGATTTCTACCAAACGACGTGCTAAGCATGCCGATGCTGCTCTTTTTAGCACCCGCGCACGGATTTGTGCGAAAACGCGTTTTAAGCATACACATGCATCTTTTGGTAGACGCGGATGAAGTTTTCTGCAAAACCACAAGGTGTGCATGCAAATGGTGCTTTTGGCAGAACGCGCACGTGGATTTCTACCAAACGACGTGCTAAGCATGCCGATGCTGCTCTTTTTAGCACCCGCGCACGGATTTGTGCGAAAACGCGTTTTAAGCATGCACATGCATCTTTTGGTAGACGCGGATGAAGTTTTCTGCAAAACCACAAGATGTGCATGCAAATGGTGCTTTTGGCAGAACGCGCACGTGGATTTCTACCAAACGACGTGCTAAGCATGCCGATGCTGCTCTTTTTAGCACCCGCGCACGGATTTGTGCGAAAACGCGTTTTAAGCATGCACATGCATCTTTTGGTAGACGCGGATGAAGTTTTCTTCAAAACCACAAGATGTGCATGCAAATGGTGCTTTTGGCAGAACGCGCACGTGAATTTCTACCAAACGACGTGCTAAGCATGCCGATGCTGCTCTTTTTAGCACCCGCGCACGGATTTGTGCGAAAACGCGTTTTAAGCATGCACATGCATCTTTTGGTAGACGCGGATGAAGTTTTCTGCAAAACCACAAGATGTGCATGCAAATGGTGCTTTTGGCAGAACGCGCACGTGGATTTCTACCAAACGACGTGCTAAGCATGCCGATGCTGCTCTTTTTAGCACCCGCGCACGGATTTGTGCGAAAACGCGTTTTAAGCATGCACATGCATCTTTTGGTAGACGCGGATGAAGTTTTCTGCAAAACCACAAGATGTGCATGCAAATGGTGCTTTTGGCAGAACGCGCACGTGGATTTCTACCAAACGACGTGCTAAGCATGCCGATGCTGCTCTTTTTAGCACCCGCGCACGGATTTGTGCGAAAACGCGTTTTAAGCATGCACATGCATCTTTTGGTAGACGCGGATGAAGTTTTCTGCAAAACCACAAGGTGTGCATGCAAATGGTGCTTTTGGCAGAACGCGCTCGTGGATTTCTACCAAACGACGTGCTAAGCATGCCGATGCTGCTCTTTTTAGCACCCGCGCACGGATTTGTGCGAAAACGCGTTCTAAGCATGCACATGCATCTTTTGGTAGACGCGGATGAAGTTTTCTGCAAAACCACAAGATGTGCATGCAAATGGTGCTTTTGGCAGAACGCGCACGTGGATTTCTACCAAACGACGTGCTAAGCATGCCGATGCTGCTCTTTTTAGCACCCGCGCACGCATTTGTGCGAAAACGCGTTTTAAGCATGCACATGCATCCTTTGGTAGACGCGGATAAAGTTTTCTGCAAAACCACAAGATGTGCATGCAAATGGTGCTTTTCGCAGAACGCGCACGTGGATTTCTACCAAACGACGTGCTAAGCATGCCGATGCTGCTCTTTTTAGCACCCGCGCACGGATTTGTGCGAAAACGCGTTTTAAGCATGCACATGCATCTTTTGGTAGACGCGGATGAAGTTTTCTGCAAAACCACAAGGTGTGCATGCAAATGGTGCTTTTGGCAGAACGCGCACGTGGATTTCTACCAAACGACGTGCTAAGCATGCCGATGCTGCTCTTTTTAGCACCCGCGCACGGATTTGTGCGAAAACGCGTTTTAAGCATGCACATGCATCTTTTGGTAGACGCGGATGAAGTTTTCTGCAAAACCACAAGATGTGCATGCAAATGGTGCTTTTGGCAGAACGCGCACGTGGATTTCTACCAAACGACGTGCTAAGCATGCCGATGCTGCTCTTTTTAGCACCCGCGCACGGATTTGTGCGAAAACGCGTTTTAAGCATGCACATGCATCTTTTGGTAGACGCGGATGAAGTTTTCTTCAAAACCACAAGATGTGCATGCAAATGGTGCTTTTGGCAGAACGCGCACGTGAATTTCTACCAAACGACGTGCTAAGCATGCCGATGCTGCTCTCTTTAGCACCCGCGCACGGATTTGTGCGAAAACGCGTTTTAAGCACGCACATGCATCTTTTGGTAGACGCGGATGAAGTTTTCTGCAAAACCACAAGGTGTGCATGCAAATGGTGCTTTTGGCAGAACGCGCACGTGGATTTCTACCAAACGACGTGCTAAGCATGCCGATGCTGCTCTTTTTAGCACCCGCGCACGGATTTGTGCGAAAACGCGTTTTAAGCATGCACATGCATCTTTTGGTAGACGCGGATGAAGTTTTCTGCAAAACCACAAGATGTGCATGCAAATGGTGCTTTTGGCAGAACGCGCACGTGGATTTCTACCAAACGACGTGCTAAGCATGCCGATGCTGCTCTTTTTAGCACCCGCGCACGGATTTGTGCGAAAACGCGTTTTAAGCATGCACATGCATCTTTTGGTAGACGCGGATGAAGTTTTCTGCAAAACCACAAGATGTGCATGCAAATGGTGCTTTTGGCAGAACGCGCACGTGGATTTCTACCAAACGACGTGCTAAGCATGCCGATGCTGCTCTTTTTAGCACCCGCGCACGGATTTGTGCGAAAACGCGTTTTAAGCATGCACATGCATCTTTTGGTAGACGCGGATGAAGTTTTCTGCAAAACCACAAGATGTGCATGCAAATGGTGCTTTTGGCAGAACGCGCACGTGGATTTCTACCAAACGACGTGCTAAGCATGCCGATGCTGCTCTTTTTAGCACCCGCGCACGCATTTGTGCGATACGCGTTTTAAGCATGCACATGCATCCTTTGGTAGACGCGGATGAAGTTTTCTGCAAAACTACAAGATCTGCATGCAAATGGTGCTTTTGGCAGAACGCGCACGTGGATTTCTACCAAACGACGTGCTAAGCATGCCGATGCTGCTCTTTTTAGCACCCGCGCACGGATTTGTGCGAAAACGCGTTTTAAGCATGCACATGCATCTTTTGGTAGACGCGGATGAAGTTTTCTGCAAAACCACAAGGTGTGCATGCAAATGGTGCTTTTGGCAGAACGCGCACGTGGATTTCTACCAAACGACGTGCTAAGCATGCCGATGCTGCTCTTTTTAGCACCCGCGCACGGATTTGTGCGAAAACGCGTTTTAAGCATGCACATGCATCTTTTGGTAGACGCGGATGAAGTTTTCTGCAAAACCACAAGATGTGCATGCAAATGGTGCTTTTGGCAGAACGCGCACGTGGATTTCTACCAAACGACGTGCTAAGCATGCCGATGCTGCTCTTTTTAGCACCCGCGCACGCATTTGTGCGATACGCGTTTTAAGCATGCACATGCATCCTTTGGTAGACGCGGATGAAGTTTTCTGCAAAACTACAAGATGTGCATGCAAATGGTGCTTTTGGCAGAACGCGCACGTGGATTTCTACCAAACGACGTGCTAAGCATGCCGATGCTGCTCTTTTTAGCACCCGCGCACGGATTTGTGCGAAAACGCGTTTTAAGCATGCACATGCATCTTTTGGTAGACGCGGATGAAGTTTTCTGCAAAACCACAAGATGTGCATGCAAATGGTGCTTTTGGCAGAACGCGCACGTGGATTTCTACCAAACGACGTGCTAAGCATGCCGATGCTGCTCTTTTTAGCACCCGCGCACGCATTTGTGCGAAAACGCGTTTTAAGCATGCACATGCATCCTTTGGTAGACGCGGATGAAGTTTTCTGCAAAACCACAAGATGTGCATGCAAATGGTGCTTTTGGCAGAACGCGCACGTGGATTTCTACCAAACGACGTGCTAAGCATGCCGATGCTGCTCTTTTTAGCACCCGCGCACGCATTTGTGCGAAAACGCGTTTTAAGCATGCACATGCATCCTTTGGTAGACGCGGATAAAGTTTTCTGCAAAACCACAAGATGTGCATGCAAATGGTGCTTTTTGCAGAACCCGCACGTGGATTTCTACCAAACGACGTGCTAAGCATGCCGATGCTGCTCTTTTTAGCACCCGCGCACGGATTTGTGCGAAAACGCGTTTTAAGCATGCACATGCATCTTTTGGTAGACGCGGATGAAGTTTTCTGCAAAACCACAAGGTGTGCATGCAAATGGTGCTTTTGGCAGAACGCGCTCGTGGATTTCTACCAAACGACGTGCTAAGCATGCCGATGCTGCTCTTTTTAGCACCCGCGCACGGATTTGTGCGAAAACGCGTTTTAAGCATGCACATGCATCTTTTGGTAGACGCGGATGAAGTTTTCTGCAAAACCACAAGATGTGCATGCAAATGGTGCTTTTGGCAGAACGCGCACGTGGATTTCTACCAAACGACGTGCTAAGCATGCCGATGCTGCTCTTTTTAGCACCCGCGCACGCATTTGTGCGAAAACGCGTTTTAAGCATGCACATGCATCCTTTGGTAGACGCGGATAAAGTTTTCTGCAAAACCACAAGATGTGCATGCAAATGGTGCTTTTCGCAGAACGCGCACGTGGATTTCTACCAAACGACGTGCTAAGCATGCCGATGCTGCTCTTTTTAGCACCCGCGCACGGATTTGTGCGAAAACGCGTTTTAAGCATGCACATGCATCTTTTGGTAGACGCGGATGAAGTTTTCTGCAAAACCACAAGGTGTGCATGCAAATGGTGCTTTTGGCAGAACGCGCACGTGGATTTCTACCAAACGACGTGCTAAGCATGCCGATGCTGCTCTTTTTAGCACCCGCGCACGGATTTGTGCGAAAACGCGTTTTAAGCATGCACATGCATCTTTTGGTAGACGCGGATGAAGTTTTCTGCAAAACCACAAGATGTGCATGCAAATGGTGCTTTTGGCAGAACGCGCACGTGGATTTCTACCAAACGACGTGCTAAGCATGCCGATGCTGCTCTTTTTAGCACCCGCGCACGGATTTGTGCGAAAACGCGTTTTAAGCATGCACATGCATCTTTTGGTAGACGCGGATGAAGTTTTCTTCAAAACCACAAGATGTGCATGCAAATGGTGCTTTTGGCAGAACGCGCACGTGAATTTCTACCAAACGACGTGCTAAGCATGCCGATGCTGCTCTTTTTAGCACCCGCGCACGGATTTGTGCGAAAACGCGTTTTAAGCATGCACATGTATCTTTTGGTAGACGCGGATGAAGTTTTCTGCAAAACCACAAGATGTGCATGCAAATGGTGCTTTTGGCAGAACGCGCACGTGGATTTCTACCAAACGACGTGCTAAGCATGCCGATGCTGCTCTTTTTAGCACCCGCGCACGCATTTGTGCGAAAACGCGTTTTAAGCATGCACATGCATCCTTTGGTAGACGCGGATGAAGTTTTCTGCAAAACCACAAGATGTGCATGCAAATGGTGCTTTTGGCAGAACGCGCACGTGGATTTCTACCAAACGACGTGCTAAGCATGCCGATGCTGCTCTTTTTAGCACCCGCGCACGCATTTGTGCGAAAACGCGTTTTAAGCATGCACATGCATCCTTTGGTAGACGCGGATAAAGTTTTCTGCAAAACCACAAGATGTGCATGCAAATGGTGCTTTTTGCAGAACCCGCACGTGGATTTCTACCAAACGACGTGCTAAGCATGCCGATGCTGCTCTTTTTAGCACCCGCGCACGGATTTGTGCGAAAACGCGTTTTAAGCATGCACATGCATCTTTTGGTAGACGCGGATGAAGTTTTCTGCAAAACCACAAGGTGTGCATGCAAATGGTGCTTTTGGCAGAACGCGCTCGTGGATTTCTACCAAACGACGTGCTAAGCATGCCGATGCTGCTCTTTTTAGCACCCGCGCACGGATTTGTGCGAAAACGCGTTTTAAGCATGCACATGCATCTTTTGGTAGACGCGGATGAAGTTTTCTGCAAAACCACAAGATGTGCATGCAAATGGTGCTTTTGGCAGAACGCGCACGTGGATTTCTACCAAACGACGTGCTAAGCATGCCGATGCTGCTCTTTTTAGCACCGCGCACGGATTTGTGCGAAAACGCGTTTTAAGCATGCACATGCATCTTTTGGTAGACGCGGATGAAGTTTTCTGCAAAACCACAAGATGTGCATGCAAATGGTGCTTTTGGCAGAACGCGCACGTGGATTTCTACCAAACGACGTGCTAAGCATGCCGATGCTGCTCTTTTTAGCACCCGCGCACGGATTTGTGCGAAAACGCGTTTTAAGCATGCACATGCATCTTTTGGTAGACGCGGATGAAGTTTTCTGCAAAACCACAAGGTGTGCATGCAAATGGTGCTTTTGGCAGAACGCGCTCGTGGATTTCTACCAAACGACGTGCTAAGCATGCCGATGCTGCTCTTTTTAGCACCCGCGCACGGATTTGTGCGAAAACGCGTTTTAAGCATGCACATGCATCTTTTGGTAGACGCGGATGAAGTTTTCTGCAAAACCACAAGATGTGCATGCAAATGGTGCTTTTGGCAGAACGCGCACGTGGATTTCTACCAAACGACGTGCTAAGCATGCCGATGCTGCTCTTTTTAGCACCCGCGCACGCATTTGTGCGAAAACGCGTTTTAAGCATGCACATGCATCCTTTGGTAGACGCGGATAAAGTTTTCTGCAAAACCACAAGATGTGCATGCAAATGGTGCTTTTCGCAGAACGCGCACGTGGATTTCTACCAAACGACGTGCTAAGCATGCCGATGCTGCTCTTTTTAGCACCCGCGCACGGATTTGTGCGAAAACGCGTTTTAAGCATGCACATGCATCTTTTGGTAGACGCGGATGAAGTTTTCTGCAAAACCACAAGGTGTGCATGCAAATGGTGCTTTTGGCAGAACGCGCACGTGGATTTCTACCAAACGACGTGCTAAGCATGCCGATGCTGCTCTTTTTAGCACCCGCGCACGGATTTGTGCGAAAACGCGTTTTAAGCATGCACATGCATCTTTTGGTAGACGCGGATGAAGTTTTCTGCAAAACCACAAGATGTGCATGCAAATGGTGCTTTTGGCAGAACGCGCACGTGGATTTCTACCAAACGACGTGCTAAGCATGCCGATGCTGCTCTTTTTAGCACCCGCGCACGGATTTGTGCGAAAACGCGTTTTAAGCATGCACATGCATCTTTTGGTAGACGCGGATGAAGTTTTCTTCAAAACCACAAGATGTGCATGCAAATGGTGCTTTTGGCAGAACGCGCACGTGAATTTCTACCAAACGACGTGCTAAGCATGCCGATGCTGCTCTCTTTAGCACCCGCGCACGGATTTGTGCGAAAACGCGTTTTAAACATGCACATGCATCTTTTGGTAGACGCGGATGAAGTTTTCTGCAAAACCACAAGGTGTGCATGCAAATGGTGCTTTTGGCAGAACGCGCACGTGGATTTCTACCAAACGACGTGCTAAGCATGCCGATGCTGCTCTTTTTAGCACCCGCGCACGGATTTGTGCGAAAACGCGTTTTAAGCATGCACATGCATCTTTTGGTAGACGCGGATGAAGTTTTCTGCAAAACCACAAGATGTGCATGCAAATGGTGCTTTTGGCAGAACGCGCACGTGGATTTCTACCAAACGACGTGCTAAGCATGCCGATGCTGCTCTTTTTAGCACCCGCGCACGGATTTGTGCGAAAACGCGTTTTAAGCATGCACATGCATCTTTTGGTAGACGCGGATGAAGTTTTCTGCAAAACCACAAGATGTGCATGCAAATGGTGCTTTTGGCAGAACGCGCACGTGGATTTCTACCAAACGACGTGCTAAGCATGCCGATGCTGCTCTTTTTAGCACCCGCGCACGGATTTGTGCGAAAACGCGTTTTAAGCATGCACATGCATCTTTTGGTAGACGCGGATGAAGTTTTCTGCAAAACCACAAGATGTGCATGCAAATGGTGCTTTTGGCAGAACGCGCACGTGGATTTCTACCAAACGACGTGCTAAGCATGCCGATGCTGCTCTTTTTAGCACCCGCGCACGCATTTGTGCGATACGCGTTTTAAGCATGCACATGCATCCTTTGGTAGACGCGGATGAAGTTTTCTGCAAAACTACAAGATGTGCATGCAAATGGTGCTTTTGGCAGAACGCGCACGTGGATTTCTACCAAACGACGTGCTAAGCATGCCGATGCTGCTCTTTTTAGCACCCGCGCACGCATTTGTGCGAAAACGCGTTTTAAGCATGCACATGCATCCTTTGGTAGACGCGGATAAAGTTTTCTGCAAAACCACAAGATGTGCATGCAAATGGTGCTTTTTGCAGAACCCGCTCGTGGATTTCTACCAAACGACGTGCTAAGCATGCCGATGCTGCTCTTTTTAGCACCCGGGCACGGATTTGTGCGAAAACGCGTTTTAAGCATGCACATGCATCTTTTGGTAGACGCGGATGAAGTTTTCTGCAAAACCACAAGGTGTGCATGCAAATGGTGCTTTTGGCAGAACGCGCTCGTGGATTTCTACCAAACGACGTGCTAAGCATGCCGATGCTGCTCTTTTTAGCACCCGCGCACGGATTTGTGCGAAAACGCGTTTTAAGCATGCACATGCATCTTTTGGTAGACGCGGATGAAGTTTTCTGCAAAACCACAAGATGTGCATGCAAATGGTGCTTTTGGCAGAACGCGCACGTGGATTTCTACCAAACGACGTGCTAAGCATGCCGATGCTGCTCTTTTTAGCACCCGCGCACGGATTTGTGCGAAAACGCGTTTTAAGCATGCACATGCATCTTTTGGTAGACGCGGATGAAGTTTTCTGCAAAACCACAAGATGTGCATGCAAATGGTGCTTTTGGCAGAACGCGCACGTGGATTTCTACCAAACGACGTGCTAAGCATGCCGATGCTGCTCTTTTTAGCACCCGCGCACGGATTTGTGCGAAAACGCGTTTTAAGCATGCACATGCATCTTTTGGTAGACGCGGATGAAGTTTTCTGCAAAACCACAAGATGTGCATGCAAATGGTGCTTTTGGCAGAACGCGCACGTGGATTTCTACCAAACGACGTGCTAAGCATGCCGATGCTGCTCTTTTTAGCACCCGCGCACGGATTTGTGCGAAAACTCGTTTTAAGCATGCACATGCATCTTTTGGTAGACGCGGATGAAGTTTTCTGCAAAACCACAAGATGTGCATGCAAATGGTGCTTTTGGCAGAACGCGCACGTGGATTTCTACCAAACGACGTGCTAAGCATGCCGATGCTGCTCTTTTTAGCACCCGCGCACGCATTTGTGCGAAAACGCGTTTTAAGCATGCACATGCATCCTTTGGTAGACGCGGATAAAGTTTTCTGCAAAACCACAAGATGTGCATGCAAATGGTGCTTTTCGCAGAACGCGCACGTGGATTTCTACCAAACGACGTGCTAAGCATGCCGATGCTGCTCTTTTTAGCACCCGCGCACGGATTTGTGCGAAAACGCGTTTTAAGCATGCACATGCATCTTTTGGTAGACGCGGATGAAGTTTTCTGCAAAACCACAAGGTGTGCATGCAAATGGTGCTTTTGGCAGAACGCGCACGTGGATTTCTACCAAACGACGTGCTAAGCATGCCGATGCTGCTCTTTTTAGCACCCGCGCACGGATTTGTGCGAAAACGCGTTTTAAGCATGCACATGCATCTTTTGGTAGACGCGGATGAAGTTTTCTGCAAAACCACAAGATGTGCATGCAAATGGTGCTTTTGGCAGAACGCGCACGTGGATTTCTACCAAACGACGTGCTAAGCATGCCGATGCTGCTCTTTTTAGCACCCGCGCACGGATTTGTGCGAAAACGCGTTTTAAGCATGCACATGCATCTTTTGGTAGACGCGGATGAAGTTTTCTTCAAAACCACAAGATGTGCATGCAAATGGTGCTTTTGGCAGAACGCGCACGTGAATTTCTACCAAACGACGTGCTAAGCATGCCGATGCTGCTCTTTTTTGCACCCGCGCACGGATTTGTGCGAAAACGCGTTTTAAGCATGCACATGCATCTTTTGGTAGACGCGGATGAAGTTTTCTGCAAAACCACAAGATGTGCATGCAAATGGTGCTTTTGGCAGAACGCGCACGTGGATTTCTACCAAACGACGTGCTAAGCATGCCGATGCTGCTCTTTTTAGCACCCGCGCACGCATTTGTGCGAAAACGCGTTTTAAGCATGCACATGCATCCTTTGGTAGACGCGGATAAAGTTTTCTGCAAAACCACAAGATGTGCATGCAAATGGTGCTTTTTGCAGAACGCGCACGTGGATTTCTACCAAACGACGTGCTAAGCATGCCGATGCTGCTCTTTTTAGCACCCGCGCACGGATTTGTGCGAAAACGCGTTTTAAGCATGCACATGCATCTTTTGGTAGACGCGGATGAAGTTTTCTGCAAAACCACAAGGTGTGCATGCAAATGGTGCTTTTGGCAGAACGTGCTCGTGGATTTCTACCAAACGACGTGCTAAGCATGCCGATGCTGCTCTTTTTAGCACCCGCGCACGCATTTGTGCGAAAACGCGTTTTAAGCATGCACATGCATCTTTTGGTAGACGCGGATGAAGTTTTCTGCAAAACCAGAAGTTGTGCATGCAAATGGTGCTTTTGGCAGAACGCGCACGTGGATTTCTACCAAACGACGTGCTAAGCATGCCGATGCTGCTCTTTTTAGCACCCGCGCACGGATTTGTGCGAAAACGCGTTTTAAGCATGCACATGCATCTTTTGGTAGACGCGGATGAAGTTTTCTGCAAAACCACAAGATGTGCATGCAAATGGTGCTTTTTGCAGAACGCGCACGTGGATTTCTACCAAACGACGTGCTAAGCATGCCGATGCTGCTCTTTTTAGCACCCGCGCACGGATTTGTGCGAAAACGCGTTTTAAGCGTGCACATGCATCTTTTGGTAGACGCGGATGAAGTTTTCTGCAAAACCACAAGATGTGCACGCAAATGGTGCTTTTGGCAGAACGCGCACGTGGATTTCTACCAAACGACGTGCTAAGCATGCCGATGCTGCTCTTTTTAGCACCCGCGCACGGATTTGTGCGAAAACGCGTTTTCAGCATGCACATGCATCTTTTGGTAGACGCGGATGAAGTTTTCTGCAAAACCAGATGTGCATGCAAATGGTGCTTTTGGCAGAACGCGCACGTGGATTTCTACCAAACGACGTGCTAAGCATGCCGATGCTGCTCTTTTTAGCACCCGCGCATGGATTTGTGCGAAAACGCGTTTTAAGCATGCACATGCATCTTTTGGTAGACGCGGATGAAGTTTTCTGCAAAACCACAAGATGTGCATGCAAATGGTGCTTTTGGCAGAACGCGCACGTGGATTTCTACCAAACGACGTGCTAAGCATGCCGATGCTGCTCTTTTTAGCACCCGCGCACGCATTTGTGCGAAAACGCGTTTTAAGCATGCACATGCATCTTTTGGTAGACGCGGATGAAGTTTTCTGCAAAACCACAAGATGTGCATGCAAATGGTGCTTTTGGCAGAACGCGCACGTGGATTTCTACCAAACGACGTGCTAAGCATGCCGATGCTGCTCTTTTTAGCACCCGCGCACGGATTTGTGCGAAAACGCGTTTTAAGCATGCACATGCATCTTTTGGTAGACGCGGATGAAGTTTTCTTCAAAACCACAAGATGTGCATGCAAATGGTGCTTTTGGCAGAACGCGCACGTGGATTTCTACCAAACGACGTGCTAAGCATGCCGATGCTGCTCTTTTTAGCACCCGCGCACGGATTTGTGCGAAAACGCGTTTTAAGCATGCACATGCATCTTTTGGTAGACGCGGATGAAGTTTTCTGCAAAACCACAAGATGTGCATGCAAATGGTGCTTTTGGCAGAACGCGCACGTGGATTTCTACCAAACGACGTGCTAAGCATGCCGATGCTGCTCTTTTTAGCACCCGCGCACGCATTTGTGCGAAAACGCGTTTTAAGCATGCACATGCATCCTTTGGTAGACGCGGATAAAGTTTTCTGCAAAACCACAAGATGTGCATGCAAATGGTGCTTTTTGCAGAACGCGCACGTGGATTTCTACCAAACGACGTGCTAAGCATGCCGATGCTGCTCTTTTTAGCACCCGCGCACGGATTTGTGCGAAAACGCGTTTTAAGCATGCACATGCATCTTTTGGTAGACGCGGATGAAGTTTTCTGCAAAACCACAAGGTGTGCATGCAAATGGTGCTTTTGGCAGAACGTGCTCGTGGATTTCTACCAGACGACGTGCTAAGCATGCCGATGCTGCTCTTTTTAGCACCCGCGCACGCATTTGTGCGAAAACGCGTTTTAAGCATGCACATGCATCTTTTGGTAGACGCGGATGAAGTTTTCTGCAAAACCACAAGATGTGCATGCAAATGGTGCTTTTTGCAGAACGCGCACGTGGATTTCTACCAAACGACGTGCTAAGCATGCCGATGCTGCTCTTTTTAGCACCCGCGCACGGATTTGTGCGAAAACGCGTTTTAAGCATGCACATGCATCTTTTGGTAGACGCGGATGAAGTTTTCTGCAAAACCACAAGATGTGCATGCAAATGGTGCTTTTGGCAGAACGCGCACGTGGATTTCTACCAAACGACGTGCTAAGCATGCCGATGCTGCTCTTTTTAGCACCCGCGCACGCATTTGTGCGAAAACGCGTTTTAAGCATGCACATGCATCCTTTGGTAGACGCGGATAAAGTTTTCTGCAAAACCACAAGATGTGCATGCAAATGGTGCTTTTCGCAGAACGCGCACGTGGATTTCTACCAAACGACGTGCTAAGCATGCCGATGCTGCTCTTTTTAGCACCCGCGCACGGATTTGTGCGAAAACGCGTTTTAAGCATGCACATGCATCTTTTGGTAGACGCGGATGAAGTTTTCTGCAAAACCACAAGGTGTGCATGCAAATGGTGCTTTTGGCAGAACGCGCACGTGGATTTCTACCAAACGACGTGCTAAGCATGCCGATGCTGCTCTTTTTAGCACCCGCGCACGGATTTGTGCGAAAACGCGTTTTAAGCATGCACATGCATCTTTTGGTAGACGCGGATGAAGTTTTCTGCAAAACCACAAGATGTGCATGCAAATGGTGCTTTTGGCAGAACGCGCACGTGGATTTCTACCAAACGACGTGCTAAGCATGCCGATGCTGCTCTTTTTAGCACCCGCGCACGGATTTGTGCGAAAACGCGTTTTAAGCATGCACATGCATCTTTTGGTAGACGCGGATGAAGTTTTCTTCAAAACCACAAGATGTGCATGCAAATGGTGCTTTTGGCAGAACGCGCACGTGAATTTCTACCAAACGACGTGTTAAGCATGCCGATGCTGCTCTTTTTAGCACCCGCGCACGGATTTGTGCGAAAACGCGTTTTAAGCATGCACATGCATCTTTTGGTAGACGCGGATGAAGTTTTCTGCAAAACCACAAGATGTGCATGCAAATGGTGCTTTTGGCAGAACGCGCACGTGGATTTCTACCAAACGACGTGCTAAGCATGCCGATGCTGCTCTTTTTAGCACCCGCGCACGCATTTGTGCGAAAACGCGTTTTAAGCATGCACATGCATCCTTTGGTAGACGCGGATGAAGTTTTCTGCAAAACCACAAGATGTGCATGCAAATGGTGCTTTTGGCAGAACGCGCACGTGGATTTCTACCAAACGACGTGCTAAGCATGCCGATGCTGCTCTTTTTAGCACCCGCGCACGCATTTGTGCGAAAACGCGTTTTAAGCATGCACATGCATCCTTTGGTAGACGCGGATAAAGTTTTCTGCAAAACCACAAGATGTGCATGCAAATGGTGCTTTTTGCAGAACCCGCACGTGGATTTCTACCAAACGACGTGCTAAGCATGCCGATGCTGCTCTTTTTAGCACCCGCGCACGGATTTGTGCGAAAACGCGTTTTAAGCATGCACATGCATCTTTTGGTAGACGCGGATGAAGTTTTCTGCAAAACCACAAGGTGTGCATGCAAATGGTGCTTTTGGCAGAACGCGCTCGTGGATTTCTACCAAACGACGTGCTAAGCATGCCGATGCTGCTCTTTTTAGCACCCGCGCACGGATTTGTGCGAAAACGCGTTTTAAGCATGCACATGCATCTTTTGGTAGACGCGGATGAAGTTTTCTGCAAAACCACAAGATGTGCATGCAAATGGTGCTTTTGGCAGAACGCGCACGTGGATTTCTACCAAACGACGTGCTAAGCATGCCGATGCTGCTCTTTTTAGCACCCGCGCACGGATTTGTGCGAAAACGCGTTTTAAGCATGCACATGCATCCTTTGGTAGACGCGGATAAAGTTTTCTGCAAAACCACAAGATGTGCATGCAAATGGTGCTTTTTGCAGAACCCGCACGTGGATTTCTACCAAACGACGTGCTAAGCATGCCGATGCTGCTCTTTTTAGCACCCGCGCACGGATTTGTGCGAAAACGCGTTTTAAGCATGCACATGCATCTTTTGGTAGACGCGGATGAAGTTTTCTGCAAAACCACAAGGTGTGCATGCAAATGGTGCTTTTGGCAGAACGCGCTCGTGGATTTCTACCAAACGACGTGCTAAGCATGCCGATGCTGCTCTTTTTAGCACCCGCGCACGGATTTGTGCGAAAACGCGTTTTAAGCATGCACATGCATCTTTTGGTAGACGCGGATGAAGTTTTCTGCAAAACCACAAGATGTGCATGCAAATGGTGCTTTTGGCAGAACGCGCACGTGGATTTCTACCAAACGACGTGCTAAGCATGCCGATGCTGCTCTTTTTAGCACCCGCGCACGGATTTGTGCGAAAACGCGTTTTAAGCATGCACATGCATCTTTTGGTAGACGCGGATGAAGTTTTCTGCAAAACCACAAGATGTGCATGCAAATGGTGCTTTTGGCAGAACGCGCACGTGGATTTCTACCAAACGACGTGCTAAGCATGCCGATGCTGCTCTTTTTAGCACCCGCGCACGGATTTGTGCGAAAACGCGTTTTAAGCATGCACATGCATCTTTTGGTAGACGCGGATGAAGTTTTCTGCAAAACCACAAGGTGTGCATGCAAATGGTGCTTTTGGCAGAACGCGCTCGTGGATTTCTACCAAACGACGTGCTAAGCATGCCGATGCTGCTCTTTTTAGCACCCGCGCACGGATTTGTGCGAAAACGCGTTTTAAGCATGCACATGCATCTTTTGGCAGACGCGGATGAAGTTTTCTGCAAAACCACAAGATGTGCATGCAAATGGTGCTTTTGGCAGAACGCGCACGTGGATTTCTACCAAACGACGTGCTAAGCATGCCGATGCTGCTCTTTTTAGCACCCGCGCACGCATTTGTGCGAAAACGCGTTTTAAGCATGCACATGCATCCTTTGGTAGACGCGGATAAAGTTTTCTGCAAAACCACAAGATGTGCATGCAAATGGTGCTTTTCGCAGAACGCGCACGTGGATTTCTACCAAACGACGTGCTAAGCATGCCGATGCTGCTCTTTTTAGCACCCGCGCACGGATTTGTGCGAAAACGCGTTTTAAGCATGCACATGCATCTTTTGGTAGACGCGGATGAAGTTTTCTGCAAAACCACAAGGTGTGCATGCAAATGGTGCTTTTGGCAGAACGCGCACGTGGATTTCTACCAAACGACGTGCTAAGCATGCCGATGCTGCTCTTTTTAGCACCCGCGCACGGATTTGTGCGAAAACGCGTTTTAAGCATGCACATGCATCTTTTGGTAGACGCGGATGAAGTTTTCTGCAAAACCACAAGATGTGCATGCAAATGGTGCTTTTGGCAGAACGCGCACGTGGATTTCTACCAAACGACGTGCTAAGCATGCCGATGCTGCTCTTTTTAGCACCCGCGCACGGATTTGTGCGAAAACGCGTTTTAAGCATGCACATGCATCTTTTGGTAGACGCGGATGAAGTTTTCTTCAAAACCACAAGATGTGCATGCAAATGGTGCTTTTGGCAGAACGCGCACGTGAATTTCTACCAAACGACGTGCTAAGCATGCCGATGCTGCTCTTTTTAGCACCCGCGCACGGATTTGTGCGAAAACGCGTTTTAAGCATGCACATGCATCTTTTGGTAGACGCGGATGAAGTTTTCTGCAAAACCACAAGATGTGCATGCAAATGGTGCTTTTGGCAGAACGCGCACGTGGATTTCTACCAAACGACGTGCTAAGCATGCCGATGCTGCTCTTTTTAGCACCCGCGCACGCATTTGTGCGAAAACGCGTTTTAAGCATGCACATGCATCCTTTGGTAGACGCGGATGAAGTTTTCTACAAAACCACAAGATGTGCATGCAAATGGTGCTTTTGGCAGAACGCGCACGTGGATTTCTACCAAACGACGTGCTAAGCATGCCGATGCTGCTCTTTTTAGCACCCGCGCACGCATTTGTGCGAAAACGCGTTTTAAGCATGCACATGCATCCTTTGGTAGACGCGGATAAAGTTTTCTGCAAAACCACAAGATGTGCATGCAAATGGTGCTTTTTGCAGAACCCGCACGTGGATTTCTACCAAACGACGTGCTAAGCATGCCGATGCTGCTCTTTTTAGCACCCGCGCACGGATTTGTGCGAAAACGCGTTTTAAGCATGCACATGCATCTTTTGGTAGACGCGGATGAAGTTTTCTGCAAAACCACAAGGTGTGCATGCAAATGGTGCTTTTGGCAGAACGCGCTCGTGGATTTCTACCAAACGACGTGCTAAGCATGCCGATGCTGCTCTTTTTAGCACCCGCGCACGGATTTGTGCGAAAACGCGTTTTAAGCATGCACATGCATCTTTTGGTAGACGCGGATGAAGTTTTCTGCAAAACCACAAGATGTGCATGCAAATGGTGCTTTTGGCAGAACGCGCACGTGGATTTCTACCAAACGACGTGCTAAGCATGCCGATGCTGCTCTTTTTAGCACCCGCGCACGGATTTGTGCGAAAACGCGTTTTAAGCATGCACATGCATCTTTTGGTAGACGCGGTTGAAGTTTTCTGCAAAACCACAAGATGTGCATGCAAATGGTGCTTTTGGCAGAACGCGCACGTGGATTTCTACCAAACGACGTGCTAAGCATGCCGATGCTGCTCTTTTTAGCACCCGCGCACGGATTTGTGCGAAAACGCGTTTTAAGCATGCACATGCATCTTTTGGTAGACGCGGATGAAGTTTTCTGCAAAACCACAAGATGTGCATGCAAATGGTGCTTTTGGCAGAACGCGCACGTGGATTTCTACCAAACGACGTGCTAAGCATGCCGATGCTGCTCTTTTTAGCACCCGCGCACGGATTTGTGCGAAAACTCGTTTTAAGCATGCACATGCATCTTTTGGTAGACGCGGATGAAGTTTTTTGCAAAACCACAAGATGTGCATGCAAATGGTGCTTTTGGCAGAACGCGCACGTGGATTTCTACCAAACGACGTGCTAAGCATGCCGATGCTGCTCTTTTTAGCACCCGCGCACGCATTTGTGCGAAAACGCGTTTTAAGCATGCACATGCATCCTTTGGTAGACGCGGATAAAGTTTTCTGCAAAACCACAAGATGTGCATGCAAATGGTGCTGTTCGCAGAACGCGCACGTGGATTTCTACCAAACGACGTGCTAAGCATGCCGATGCTGCTCTTTTTAGCACCCGCGCACGGATTTGTGCGAAAACGCGTTTTAAGCATGCACATGCATCTTTTGGTAGACGCGGATGAAGTTTTCTGCAAAACCACAAGGTATGCATGCAAATGGTGCTTTTGGCAGAACGCGCACGTGGATTTCTACCAAACGACGTGCTAAGCATGCCGATGCTGCTCTTTTTAGCACCCGCGCACGGATTTGTGCGAAAACGCGTTTTAAGCATGCACATGCATCTTTTGGTAGACGCGGATGAAGTTTTCTGCAAAACCACAAGATGTGCATGCAAATGGTGCTTTTGGCAGAACGCGCACGTGGATTTCTACCAAACGACGTGCTAAGCATGCCGATGCTGCTCTTTTTAGCACCCGCGCACGGATTTGTGCGAAAACGCGTTTTAAGCATGCACATGCATCTTTTGGTAGACGCGGATGAAGTTTTCTTCAAAACCACAAGATGTGCATGCAAATGGTGCTTTTGGCAGAACGCGCACGTGAATTTCTACCAAACGACGTGCTAAGCATGCCCATGCTGCTCTTTTTTGCACCCGCGCACGGATTTGTGCGAAAACGCGTTTTAAGCATGCACATGCATCTTTTGGTAGACGCGGATGAAGTTTTCTGCAAAACCACAAGATGTGCATGCAAATGGTGCTTTTGGCAGAACGCGCACGTGGATTTCTACCAAACGACGTGCTAAGCATGCCGATGCTGCTCTTTTTAGCACCCGCGCACGCATTTGTGCGAAAACGCGTTTTAAGCATGCACATGCATCCTTTGGTAGACGCGGATAAAGTTTTCTGCAAAACCACAAGATGTGCATGCAAATGGTGCTTTTTGCAGAACGCGCACGTGGATTTCTACCAAACGACGTGCTAAGCATGCCGATGCTGCTCTTTTTAGCACCCGCGCACGGATTTGTGCGAAAACGCGTTTTAAGCATGCACATGCATCTTTTGGTAGACGCGGATGAAGTTTTCTGCAAAACCACAAGGTGTGCATGCAAATGGTGCTTTTGGCAGAACGTGCTCGTGGATTTCTACCAAACGACGTGCTAAGCATGCCGATGCTGCTCTATTTAGCACCCGCACACGCATTTGTGCGAAAACGCGTTTTAAGCATGCACATGCATCTTTTGGTAGACGCGGATGAAGTTTTCTGCAAAACCAGAAGATGTGCATGCAAATGGTGCTTTTGGCAGAACGCGCACGTGGATTTCTACCAAAAGACGTGCTAAGCATGCCGATGCTGCTCTTTTTAGCACCCGCGCACGGATTTGTGCGAAAACGCGTTTTAAGCATGCACATGCATCTTTTGGTAGACGCGGATGAAGTTTTCTGCAAAACCACAAGATGTGCATGCAAATGGTGCTTTTTGCAGAACGCGCACGTGGATTTTTACCAAACGACGTGCTAAGCATGCCGATGCTGCTCTTTTTAGCACCCGCGCACGGATTTGTGCGAAAACGTGTTTTAAGCATGCACATGCATCTTTTGGTAGACGCGGATGAAGTTTTCTGCAAAACCACAAGATGTGCATGCAAATGGTGCTTTTTGCAGAACGCGCACGTGGATTTCTACCAAACGACGTGCTAAGCATGCCGATGCTGCTTTTTTTAGCACCCGCGCACGGATTTGTGCGAAAACGCGTTTTAAGCGTGCACATGCATCTTTTGGTAGACGCGGATGAAGTTTTCTGCAAAACCACAAGATGTGCATGCAAATGGTGCTTTTGGCAGAACGCGCACGTGGATTTCTACCAAACGACGTGCTAAGCATGCCGATGCTGCTCTTTTTAGCACCCGCGCACGGATTTGGGCGAAAACGCGTTTTAAGCATGCACATGCATCTTTTGGTAGACGCGGATGAAGTTTTCTGCAAAACCACAAGATGTGCACGCAAATGGTGCTTTTGGCAGAACGCGCACGTGGATTTCTACCAAACGACGTGCTAAGCATGCCGATGCTGCTCTTTTTAGCACCCGCGCACGGATTTGTGCGAAAACGCGTTTTCAGCATGCACATGCATCTTTTGGTAGACGCGGATGAAGTTTTCTGCAAAACCAGAAGATGTGCATGCAAATGGTGCTTTTGGCAGAACGCGCACGTGGATTTCTACCAAACGACGTGCTAAGCATGCCGATGCTGCTCTTTTTAGCACCCGCGCACGGATTTGTGCGAAAACGCGTTTTAAGCATGCACATGCATCTTTTGGTAGACGCGGATGAAGTTTTCTGCAAAACCACAAGATGTGCATGCAAATGGTGCTTTTGGCAGAACGCGCACGTGGATTTCTACCAAACGACGTGCTAAGCATGCCGATGCTGCTCTTTTTAGCACCCGCGCACGCATTTGTGCGAAAACGCGTTTTAAGCATGCACATGCATCTTTTGGTAGACGCGGATGAAGTTTTCTGCAAAACCACAAGATGTGCATGCAAATGGTGCTTTTGGCAGAACGCGCACGTGGATTTCTACCAAACGACGTGCTAAGCATGCCGATGCTGCTCTTTTTAGCGCCCGCGCACGGATTTGTGCGAAAACTCGTTTTAAGCATGCACATGCATCTTTTGGTAGACGCGGATGAAGTTTTCTGCAAAACCACAAGATGTGCATGCAAATGGTGCTTTTGGCAGAACGCGCACGTGGATTTCTACCAAACGACGTGCTAAGCATGCCGATGCTGCTCTTTTTAGCACCCGCGCACGCATTTGTGCGAAAACGCGTTTTAAGCATGCACATGCATCCTTTGGTAGACGCGGATAGTTTTCTGCAAAACCACAAGATGTGCATGCAAATGGTGCTTTTCGCAGAACGCGCACGTGGATTTCTACCAAACGACGTGCTAAGCATGCCGATGCTGCTCTTTTTAGCACCCGCGCACGGATTTGTGCGAAAACGCGTTTTAAGCATGCACATGCATCTTTTGGTAGACGCGGATGAAGTTTTCTGCAAAAGCACAAGGTGTGCATGCAAATGGTGCTTTTGGCAGAACGCGCACGTGGATTTCTACCAAACGACGTGCTAAGCATGCCGATGCTGCTCTTTTTAGCACCCGCGCACGGATTTGTGCGAAAACGCGTTTTAAGCATGCACATGCATCTTTTGGTAGACGCGGATGAAGTTTTCTTCAAAACCACAAGATGTGCATGCAAATGGTGCTTTTGGCAGAACGCGCACGTGGATTTCTACCAAACGACGTGCTAAGCATGCCGATGCTGCTCTTTTTAGCACCCGCGCACGGATTTGTGCGAAAACACGTTTTAAGCATGCACATGCATCTTTTGGTAGACGCGGATGAAGTTTTCTGCAAAACCACAAGATGTGCATGCAAATGGTGCTTTTGGCAGAACGCGCACGTGGATTTCTACCAAACGACGTGCTAAGCATGCCGATGCTGCTCTTTTTAGCACCCGCGCACGCATTTGTGCGAAAACGCGTTTTAAGCATGCACATGCATCTTTTGGTAGACGCGGATGAAGTTTTCTGCAAAACCACAAGATGTGCATGCAAATGGTGCTTTTGGCAGAACGCGCACGTGGATTTCTACCAAACGACGTGCTAAGCATGCCGATGCTGCTCTTTTTAGCACCCGCGCACGCATTTGTGCGAAAACGCGTTTTAAGCATGCACATGCATCCTTTGGTAGACGCGGATAAAGTTTTCTGCAAAACCACAAGATGTGCATGCAAATGGTGCTTTTTGCAGAACGCGCACGTGGATTTCTACCAAACGACGTGCTAAGCATGCCGATGCTACTCTTTTTAGCACCCGCGCACGGATTTGTGCGAAAACGCGTTTTAAGCATGCACATGCATCTTTTGGTAGACGCGGATGAAGTTTTCTGCAAAACCAGAAGATGTGCATGCAAATGGTGCTTTTGGCAGAACGCGCACGTGGATTTCTACCAAACGACGTGCTAAGCATGCCGATGCTGCTCTTTTTAGCACCCGCGCACGGATTTGTGCGAAAACGCGTTTTAAGCATGCACATGCATCTTTTGGTAGACGCGGATGAAGTTTTCTGCAAAACCACAAGATGTGCATGCAAATGGTGCTTTTGGCAGAACGCGCACGTGGATTTCTACCAAACGACGTGCTAAGCATGCCGATGCTGCTCTTTTTAGCACCCGCGCACGCATTTGTGCGAAAACGCGTTTTAAGCATGCACATGCATCTTTTGGTAGACGCGGATGAAGTTTTCTGCAAAACCACAAGATGTGCATGCAAATGGTGCTTTTGGCAGAACGCGCACGTGGATTTCTACCAAACGACGTGCTAAGCATGCCGATGCTGCTCTTTTTAGCGCCCGCGCACGGATTTGTGCGAAAACTCGTTTTAAGCATGCACATGCATCTTTTGGTAGACGCGGATGAAGTTTTCTGCAAAACCACAAGATGTGCATGCAAATGGTGCTTTTGGCAGAACGCGCACGTGGATTTCTACCAAACGACGTGCTAAGCATGCCGATGCTGCTCTTTTTAGCACCCGCGCACGGATTTGTGCGAAAACGCGTTTTAAGCATGCACATGCATCTTTTGGTAGACGCGGATGAAGTTTTCTTCAAAACCACAAGATGTGCATGCAAATGGTGCTTTTGGCAGAACGCGCACGTGGATTTCTACCAAACGACGTGCTAAGCATGCCGATGCTGCTCTTTTTAGCACCCGCGCACGGATTTGTGCGAAAACACGTTTTAAGCATGCACATGCATCTTTTGGTAGACGCGGATGAAGTTTTCTGCAAAACCACAAGATGTGCATGCAAATGGTGCTTTTGGCAGAACGCGCACGTGGATTTCTACCAAACGACGTGCTAAGCATGCCGATGCTGCTCTTTTTAGCACCCGCGCACGCATTTGTGCGAAAACGCGTTTTAAGCATGCACATGCATCTTTTGGTAGACGCGGATGAAGTTTTCTGCAAAAACACAAGATGTGCATGCAAATGGTGCTTTTGGCAGAACGCGCACGTGGATTTCTACCAAACGACGTGCTAAGCATGCCGATGCTGCTCTTTTTAGCACCCGCGCACGCATTTGTGCGAAAACGCGTTTTAAGCATGCACATGCATCCTTTGGTAGACGCGGATAAAGTTTTCTGCAAAACCACAAGATGTGCATGCAAATGGTGCTTTTTGCAGAACGCGCACGTGGATTTCTACCAAACGACGTGCTAAGCATGCCGATGCTACTCTTTTTAGCACCCGCGCACGGATTTGTGCGAAAACGCGTTTTAAGCATGCACATGCATCTTTTGGTAGACGCGGATGAAGTTTTCTGCAAAACCAGAAGATGTGCATGCAAATGGTGCTTTTGGCAGAACGCGCACGTGGATTTCTACCAAACGACGTGCTAAGCATGCCGATGCTGCTCTTTTTAGCACCCGCGCACGGATTTGTGCGAAAACGCGTTTTAAGCATGCACATGCATCTTTTGGTAGACGCGGATGAAGTTTTCTGCAAAACCACAAGATGTGCATGCAAATGGTGCTTTTGGCAGAACGCGCACGTGGATTTCTACCAAACGACGTGCTAAGCATGCCGATGCTGCTCTTTTTAGCACCCGCGCACGCATTTGTGCGAAAACGCGTTTTAAGCATGCACATGCATCTTTTGGTAGACGCGGATGAAGTTTTCTGCAAAACCACAAGATGTGCATGCAAATGGTGCTTTTGGCAGAACGCGCACGTGGATTTCTACCAAACGACGTGCTAAGCATGCCGATGCTGCTCTTTTTAGCGCCCGCGCACGGATTTGTGCGAAAACTCGTTTTAAGCATGCACATGCATCTTTTGGTAGACGCGGATGAAGTTTTCTGCAAAACCACAAGATGTGCATGCAAATGGTGCTTTTGGCAGAACGCGCACGTGGATTTCTACCAAACGACGTGCTAAGCATGCCGATGCTGCTCTTTTTAGCACCCGCGCACGCATTTGTGCGAAAACGCGTTTTAAGCATGCACATGCATCCTTTGGTAGACGCGGATAGTTTTCTGCAAAACCACAAGATGTGCATGCAAATGGTGCTTTTCGCAGAACGCGCACGTGGATTTCTACCAAACGACGTGCTAAGCATGCCGATGCTGCTCTTTTTAGCACCCGCGCACGGATTTGTGCGAAAACGCGTTTTAAGCATGCACATGCATCTTTTGGTAGACGCGGATGAAGTTTTCTGCAAAAGCACAAGGTGTGCATGCAAATGGTGCTTTTGGCAGAACGCGCACGTGGA
This sequence comes from Dermacentor andersoni, assembly GCF_023375885.2. Classification (NCBI taxonomy): domain Eukaryota; kingdom Metazoa; phylum Arthropoda; class Arachnida; order Ixodida; family Ixodidae; genus Dermacentor; species Dermacentor andersoni. The sequence continues at coordinate 242,057 of NW_027314772.1, forward strand.
TTTCTACCAAACGACGTGCTAAGCATGCCGATGCTGCTCTTTTTAGCACCCGCGCACGGATTTGTGCGAAAACGCGTTTTAAGCATGCACATGCATCTTTTGGTAGACGCGGATGAAGTTTTCTTCAAAACCACAAGATGTGCATGCAAATGGTGCTTTTGGCAGAACGCGCACGTGGATTTCTACCAAACGACGTGCTAAGCATGCCGATGCTGCTCTTTTTAGCACCCGCGCACGGATTTGTGCGAAAACGCGTTTTAAGCATGCACATGCATCTTTTGGTAGACGCGGATGAAGTTTTCTGCAAAACCACAAGATGTGCATGCAAATGGTGCTTTTGGCAGAACGCGCACGTGGATTTCTACCAAACGACGTGCTAAGCATGCCGATGCTGCTCTTTTTAGCACCCGCGCACGCATTTGTGCGAAAACGCGTTTTAAGCATGCACATGCATCTTTTGGTAGACGCGGATGAAGTTTTCTGCAAAAGCACAAGGTGTGCATGCAAATGGTGCTTTTGGCAGAACGCGCACGTGGATTTCTACCAAACGACGTGCTAAGCATGCCGATGCTGCTCTTTTTAGCACCCGCGCACGGATTTGTGCGAAAACGCGTTTTAAGCATGCACATGCATCTTTTGGTAGACGCGGATGAAGTTTTCTTCAAAACCACAAGATGTGCATGCAAATGGTGCTTTTGGCAGAACGCGCACGTGGATTTCTACCAAACGACGTGCTAAGCATGCCGATGCTGCTCTTTTTAGCACCCGCGCACGGATTTGTGCGAAAACACGTTTTAAGCATGCACATGCATCTTTTGGTAGACGCGGATGAAGTTTTCTGCAAAACCACAAGATGTGCATGCAAATGGTGCTTTTGGCAGAACGCGCACGTGGATTTCTACCAAACGACGTGCTAAGCATGCCGATGCTGCTCTTTTTAGCACCCGCGCACGCATTTGTGCGAAAACGCGTTTTAAGCATGCACATGCATCTTTTGGTAGACGCGGATGAAGTTTTCTGCAAAACCACAAGATGTGCATGCAAATGGTGCTTTTGGCAGAACGCGCACGTGGATTTCTACCAAACGACGTGCTAAGCATGCCGATGCTGCTCTTTTTAGCACCCGCGCATGGATTTGTGCGAAAACGCGTTTTAAGCATGCACATGCATCTTTTGGTAGACGCGGATGAAGTTTTCTGCAAAACCACAAGATGTGCATGCAAATGGTGATTTTGGCAGAACGCGCACGTGGATTTCTACCAAACGACGTGCTAAGCATGCCGATGCTGCTCTTTTTAGCACCCGCGCACGGATTTGTGCGAAAACGCGTTTTAAGCATGCACATGCATCTTTTGGTAGACGCGGATGAAGTTTTCTGCAAAACCACAAGATGTGCATGCAAATGGTGCTTTTGGCAGAACGCGCACGTGGATTTCTACCAAACGACGTGCTAAGCATGCCGATGCTGCTCTTTTTAGCACCCGCGCACGCATTTGTGCGAAAACGCGTTTTAAGCATGCACATGCATCTTTTGGTAGACGCGGATGAAGTTTTCTGCAAAACCACAAGATGTACATGCAAATGGTGCTTTTGGCAGAACGCGCACGTGGATTTCTACCAAACGACGTGCTAAGCATGCCGATGCTGCTCTTTTTAGCACCCGCGCACGGATTTGTGCGAAAACGCGTTTTAAGCATGCACATGCATCTTTTGGTAGACGCGGATGAAGTTTTCTGCAAAACCACAAGATGTGCGTGCAAATGTTGCTTTTGGCAGAACGCGCACGTGGATTTCTACCAAACGACGTGCTAAGCATGCCGATGCTGCTCTTTTTAGCACCCGCGCACGGATTTGTGCGAAAACGCGTTTTCAGCATGCACATGCATCTTTTGGTAGACGCGGATGAAGTTTTCTGCAAAACCAGAAGATGTGCATGCAAATGGTGCTTTTGGCAGAACGCGCACGTGGATTTCTACCAAACGACGTGCTAAGCATGCCGATGCTGCTCTTTTTAGCACCCGCGCACGGATTTGTGCGAAAACGCGTTTTAAGCATGCACATGCATCTTTTGGTAGACGCGGATGAAGTTTTCTGCAAAACCACAAGATGTGCATGCAAATGGTGCTTTTGGCAGAACGCGCACGTGGATTTCTACCAAACGACGTGCTAAGCATGCCGATGCTGCTCTTTTTAGCACCCGCGCACGCATTTGTGCGAAAACGCGTTTTAAGCATGCACATGCATCTTTTGGTAGACGCGGATGAAGTTTTCTGCAAAACCACAAGATGTGCATGCAAATGGTGCTTTTGGCAGAACGCGCACGTGGATTTCTACCAAACGACGTGCTAAGCATGCCGATGCTGCTCTTTTTAGCGCCCGCGCACGGATTTGTGCGAAAACTCGTTTTAAGCATGCACATGCATCTTTTGGTAGACGCGGATGAAGTTTTCTGCAAAACCACAAGATGTGCATGCAAATGGTGCTTTTGGCAGAACGCGCACGTGGATTTCTACCAAACGACGTGCTAAGCATGCCGATGCTGCTCTTTTTAGCACCCGCGCACGCATTTGTGCGAAAACGCGTTTTAAGCATGCACATGCATCCTTTGGTAGACGCGGATAGTTTTCTGCAAAACCACAAGATGTGCATGCAAATGGTGCTTTTCGCAGAACGCGCACGTGGATTTCTACCAAACGACGTGCTAAGCATGCCGATGCTGCTCTTTTTAGCACCCGCGCACGGATTTGTGCGAAAACGCGTTTTAAGCATGCACATGCATCTTTTGGTAGACGCGGATGAAGTTTTCTGCAAAAGCACAAGGTGTGCATGCAAATGGTGCTTTTGGCAGAACGCGCACGTGGATTTCTACCAAACGACGTGCTAAGCATGCCGATGCTGCTCTTTTTAGCACCCGCGCACGGATTTGTGCGAAAACGCGTTTTAAGCATGCACATGCATCTTTTGGTAGACGCGGATGAAGTTTTCTTCAAAACCACAAGATGTGCATGCAAATGGTGCTTTTGGCAGAACGCGCACGTGGATTTCTACCAAACGACGTGCTAAGCATGCCGATGCTGCTCTTTTTAGCACCCGCGCACGGATTTGTGCGAAAACACGTTTTAAGCATGCACATGCATCTTTTGGTAGACGCGGATGAAGTTTTCTGCAAAACCACAAGATGTGCATGCAAATGGTGCTTTTGGCAGAACGCGCACGTGGATTTCTACCAAACGACGTGCTAAGCATGCCGATGCTGCTCTTTTTAGCACCCGCGCACGCATTTGTGCGAAAACGCGTTTTAAGCATGCACATGCATCTTTTGGTAGACGCGGATGAAGTTTTCTGCAAAACCACAAGATGTGCATGCAAATGGTGCTTTTGGCAGAACGCGCACGTGGATTTCTACCAAACGACGTGCTAAGCATGCCGATGCTGCTCTTTTTAGCACCCGCGCATGGATTTGTGCGAAAACGCGTTTTAAGCATGCACATGCATCTTTTGGTAGACGCGGATGAAGTTTTCTGCAAAACCACAAGATGTGCATGCAAATGGTGATTTTGGCAGAACGCGCACGTGGATTTCTACCAAACGACGTGCTAAGCATGCCGATGCTGCTCTTTTTAGCACCCGCGCACGGATTTGTGCGAAAACGCGTTTTAAGCATGCACATGCATCTTTTGGTAGACGCGGATGAAGTTTTCTGCAAAACCACAAGATGTGCATGCAAATGGTGCTTTTGGCAGAACGCGCACGTGGATTTCTACCAAACGACGTGCTAAGCATGCCGATGCTGCTCTTTTTAGCACCCGCGCACGCATTTGTGCGAAAACGCGTTTTAAGCATGCACATGCATCTTTTGGTAGACGCGGATGAAGTTTTCTGCAAAACCACAAGATGTACATGCAAATGGTGCTTTTGGCAGAACGCGCACGTGGATTTCTACCAAACGACGTGCTAAGCATGCCGATGCTGCTCTTTTTAGCACCCGCGCACGGATTTGTGCGAAAACGCGTTTTAAGCATGCACATGCATCTTTTGGTAGACGCGGATGAAGTTTTCTGCAAAACCACAAGATGTGCGTGCAAATGTTGCTTTTGGCAGAACGCGCACGTGGATTTCTACCAAACGACGTGCTAAGCATGCCGATGCTGCTCTTTTTAGCACCCGCGCACGGATTTGTGCGAAAACGCGTTTTAAGCATGCACATGCATCTTTTGGTAGACGCGGATGAAGTTTTCTGCAAAACCACAAGATGTACATGCAAATGGTGCTTTTGGCAGAACGCGCACGTGGATTTCTACCAAACGACGTGCTAAGCATGCCGATGCTGCTCTTTTTAGCACCCGCGCACGGATTTGTGCGAAAACGCGTTTTAAGCATGCACATGCATCTTTTGGTAGACGCGGATGAAGTTTTCTGCAAAACCACAAGGTGTGCATGCAAATGGTGCTTTTGGCAGAACGCGCACGTGGATTTCTACCAAACGACGTGCTAAGCATGCCGATGCTGCTCTTTTTAGCACCCGCGCACGCATTTGTGCGAAAACGCGCTTTAAGCATGCACATGCATATTTTGGTAGACGCGGATGAAGTTTTCTGCAAAACCAGAAGATGTGCATGCAAATGGTGCTTTTGGCAGAACGCGCACGTGGATTTCTACCAAACGACGTGGTAAGCATGCCGATGCTGCTCTTTTTAGCACCCGCGCACGGATTTGTGCGAAAACGCGTTTTAAGCATGCACATGCATCTTTTGGTAGACGCGGATGAAGTTTTCTGCAAAACCACAAGATGTGCATGCAAATGGTGCTTTTTGCAGAACGCGCACGTGGATTTCTGCCAAACGACGTGCTAAGCATGCCGATGCTGCTCTTTTTAGCACCCGCGCACGCATTTGTGCGAAAACGCGTTTTAAGCATGCACATGCATCTTTTGGTAGACGCGGATGAAGTTTTCTTCAAAACCACAAGATGTGCATGCAAATGGTGCTTTTGGCAGAACGCGCACGTGGATTTCTACCAAACGACGTGCTAAGCATGCCGATGCTGCTCTTTTTAGCACCCGCGCACGGATTTGTGCGAAAACACGTTTTAAGCATGCACATGCATCTTTTGGTAGACGCGGATGAAGTTTTCTGCAAAACCACAAGATGTGCATGCAAATGGTGCTTTTGGCAGAACGCGCACGTGGATTTCTACCAAACGACGTGCTAAGCATGCCGATGCTGCTCTTTTTAGCACCCGCGCACGGATTTGTGCGAAAACGCGTTTTAAGCATGCACATGCATCTTTTGGTAGACGCGGATGAAGTTTTCTGCAAAACCACAAGATGTGCATGCAAATGGTGCTTTTGGCAGAACGCGCACGTGGATTTCTACCAAACGACGTGCTAAGCATGCCGATGCTGCTCTTTTTAGCACCCGCGCACGCATTTGTGCGAAAACGCGTTTTAAGCATGCACATGCATCCTTTGGTAGACGCGGATAGTTTTCTGCAAAACCACAAGATGTGCATGCAAATGGTGCTTTTCGCAGAACGCGCACGTGGATTTCTACCAAACGACGTGCTAAGCATGCCGATGCTGCTCTTTTTAGCACCCGCGCACGGATTTGTGCGAAAACGCGTTTTAAGCATGCACATGCATCTTTTGGTAGACGCGGATGAAGTTTTCTGCAAAAGCACAAGGTGTGCATGCAAATGGTGCTTTTGGCAGAACGCGCACGTGGATTTCTACCAAACGACGTGCTAAGCATGCCGATGCTGCTCTTTTTAGCACCCGCGCACGGATTTGTGCGAAAACGCGTTTTAAGCATGCACATGCATCTTTTGGTAGACGCGGATGAAGTTTTCTGCAAAACCACAAGATGTGCATGCAAATGGTGCTTTTGGCAGAACGCGCACGTGGATTTCTACCAAACGACGTGCTAAGCATGCCGATGCTGCTCTTTTTAGCACCCGCGCACGGATTTGTGCGAAAACGCGTTTTAAGCATGCACATGCATCTTTTGGTAGACGCGGATGAAGTTTTCTTCAAAACCACAAGATGTGCATGCAAATGGTGCTTTTGGCAGAACGCGCACGTGGATTTCTACCAAACGACGTGCTAAGCATGCCGATGCTGCTCTTTTTAGCACCCGCGCACGGATTTGTGCGAAAACACGTTTTAAGCATGCACATGCATCTTTTGGTAGACGCGGATGAAGTTTTCTGCAAAACCACAAGATGTGCATGCAAATGGTGCTTTTGGCAGAACGCGCACGTGGATTTCTACCAAACGACGTGCTAAGCATGCCGATGCTGCTCTTTTTAGCACCCGCGCACGCATTTGTGCGAAAACGCGTTTTAAGCATGCACATGCATCTTTTGGTAGACGCGGATGAAGTTTTCTGCAAAACCACAAGATGTGCATGCAAATGGTGCTTTTGGCAGAACGCGCACGTGAATTTCTACCAAACGACGTGCTAAGCATGCCGATGCTGCTCTTTTTAGCACCCGCGCATGGATTTGTGCGAAAACGCGTTTTAAGCATGCACATGCATCTTTTGGTAGACGCGGATGAAGTTTTCTGCAAAACCACAAGATGTGCATGCAAATGGTGATTTTGGCAGAACGCGCACGTGGATTTCTACCAAACGACGTGCTAAGCATGCCGATGCTGCTCTTTTTAGCACCCGCGCACGGATTTGTGCGAAAACGCGTTTTAAGCATGCACATGCATCTTTTGGTAGACGCGGATGAAGTTTTCTACAAAACCACAAGATGTGCATGCAAATGGTGCTTTTGGCAGAACGCGCACGTGGATTTCTACCAAACGACGTGCTAAGCATGCCGATGCTGCTCTTTTTAGCACCCGCGCACGCATTTGTGCGAAAACGCGTTTTAAGCATGCACATGCATCTTTTGGTAGACGCGGATGAAGTTTTCTGCAAAACCACAAGATGTACATGCAAATGGTGCTTTTGGCAGAACGCGCACGTGGATTTCTACCAAACGACGTGCTAAGCATGCCGATGCTGCTCTTTTTAGCACCCGCGCACGGATTTGTGCGAAAACGCGTTTTAAGCATGCACATGCATCTTTTGGTAGACGCGGATGAAGTTTTCTGCAAAACCACAATATGTGCGTGCAAATGTTGCTTTTGGCAGAACGCGCACGTGGATTTCTACCAAACGACGTGCTAAGCATGCCGATGCTGCTCTTTTTAGCACCCGCGCACGGATTTGTGCGAAAACGCGTTTTAAGCATGCACATGCATCTTTTGGTAGACGCGGATGAAGTTTTCTGCAAAACCACAAGATGTACATGCAAATGGTGCTTTTGGCAGAACGCGCACGTGGATTTCTACCAAACGACGTGCTAAGCATGCCGATGCTGCTCTTTTTAGCACCCGCGCACGGATTTGTGCGAAAACGCGTTTTAAGCATGCACATGCATCTTTTGGTAGACGCGGATGAAGTTTTCTGCAAAACCACAAGGTGTGCATGCAAATGGTGCTTTTGGCAGAACGCGCACGTGGATTTCTACCAAACGACGTGCTAAGCATGCCGATGCTGCTCTTTTTAGCACCCGCGCACGCATTTGTGCGAAAACGCGCTTTAAGCATGCACATGCATATTTTGGTAGACGCGGATGAAGTTTTCTGCAAAACCAGAAGATGTGCATGCAAATGGTGCTTTTGGCAGAACGCGCACGTGGATTTCTACCAAACGACGTGGTAAGCATGCCGATGCTGCTCTTTTTAGCACCCGCGCACGGATTTGTGCGAAAACGCGTTTTAAGCATGCACATGCATCTTTTGGTAGACGCGGATGAAGTTTTCTGCAAAACCACAAGATGTGCATGCAAATGGTGCTTTTTGCAGAACGCGCACGTGGATTTCTACCAAACGACGTGCTAAGCATGCCGATGCTGCTCTTTTTAGCACCCGCGCACGCATTTGTGCGAAAACGCGTTTTAAGCATGCACATGCATCTTTTGGTAGACGCGGATGAAGTTTTCTTCAAAACCACAAGATGTGCATGCAAATGGTGCTTTTGGCAGAACGCGCACGTGGATTTCTACCAAACGACGTGCTAAGCATGCCGATGCTGCTCTTTTTAGCACCCGCGCACGGATTTGTGCGAAAACACGTTTTAAGCATGCACATGCATCTTTTGGTAGACGCGGATGAAGTTTTCTGCAAAACCAAAAGATGTGCATGCAAATGGTGCTTTTGGCAGAACGCGCACGTGGATTTCTACCAAACGACGTGCTAAGCATGCCGATGCTGCTCTTTTTAGCACCCGCGCACGCATTTGTGCGAAAACGCGTTTTAAGCATGCACATGCATCTTTTGGTAGACGCGGATGAAGTTTTCTGCAAAACCACAAGATGTGCATGCAAATGGTGCTTTTGGCAGAACGCGCACGTGGATTTCTACCAAACGACGTGCTAAGCATGCCGATGCTGCTCTTTTTAGCACCCGCGCATGGATTTGTGCGAAAACGCGTTTTAAGCATGCACATGCATCTTTTGGTAGACGCGGATGAAGTTTTCTGCAAAACCACAAGATGTGCATGCAAATGGTGATTTTGGCAGAACGCGCACGTGGATTTCTACCAAACGACGTGCAAAGCATGCCGATGCTGCTCTTTTTAGCACCCGCGCACGGATTTGTGCGAAAACGCGTTTTAAGCATGCACATGCATCTTTTGGTAGACGCGGATGAAGTTTTCTGCAAAACCACAAGATGTGCATGCAAATGGTGCTTTTGGCAGAACGCGCACGTGGATTTCTACCAAACGACGTGCTAAGCATGCCGATGCTGCTCTTTTTAGCACCCGCGCACGCATTTGTGCGAAAACGCGTTTTAAGCATGCACCTGCATCTTTTGGTAGACGCGGATGAAGTTTTCTGCAAAACCACAAGATGTGCGTGCAAATGTTGCTTTTGGCAGAACGCGCACGTGGATTTCTACCAAACGACGTGCTAAGCATGCCGATGCTACTCTTTTTAGCACCCGCGCACGGATTTGTGCGAAAACGCGTTTTAAGCATGCACATGCATCTTTTGGTAGACGCGGATGAAGTTTTCTGCAAAACCACAAGATGTGCATGCAAATGGTGCTTTTTGCAGAACGCGCACGTGGATTTCTACCAAACGACGTGCTAAGCATGCCGATGCTGCTCTTTTTAGCACCCGCGCACGGATTTGTGCGAAAACGCGTTTTAAGCGTGCACATGCATCTTTTGGTAGACGCGGATGAAGTTTTCTGCAAAACCACAAGATGTGCATGCAAATGGTGCTTTTGGCAGAACGCGCACGTGGATTTCTACCAAACGACGTGCTAAGCATGCCGATGCTGCTCTTTTTAGCACCCGCGCACGGATTTGGGCGAAAACGCGTTTTAAGCATGCACATGCATCTTTTGGTAGACGCGGATGAAGTTTTCTGCAAAACCACAAGATGTGCACGCAAATGGTGCTTTTGGCAGAACGCGCACGTGGATTTCTACCAAACGACGTGCTAAGCATGCCGATGCTGCTCTTTTTAGCACCCGCGCACGGATTTGTGCGAAAACGCGTTTTCAGCATGCACATGCATCTTTTGGTAGACGCGGATGAAGTTTTCTGCAAAACCAGAAGATGTGCATGCAAATGGTGCTTTTGGCAGAACGCGCACGTGGATTTCTACCAAACGACGTGCTAAGCATGCCGATGCTGCTCTTTTTAGCACCCGCGCACGGATTTGTGCGAAAACGCGTTTTAAGCATGCACATGCATCTTTTGGTAGACGCGGATGAAGTTTTCTGCAAAACCACAAGATGTGCATGCAAATGGTGCTTTTGGCAGAACGCGCACGTGGATTTCTACCAAACGACGTGCTAAGCATGCCGATGCTGCTCTTTTTAGCACCCGCGCACGCATTTGTGCGAAAACGCGTTTTAAGCATGCACATGCATCTTTTGGTAGACGCGGATGAAGTTTTCTGCAAAACCACAAGATGTGCATGCAAATGGTGCTTTTGGCAGAACGCGCACGTGGATTTCTACCAAACGACGTGCTAAGCATGCCGATGCTGCTCTTTTTAGCGCCCGCGCACGGATTTGTGCGAAAACTCGTTTTAAGCATGCACATGCATCTTTTGGTAGACGCGGATGAAGTTTTCTGCAAAACCACAAGATGTGCATGCAAATGGTGCTTTTGGCAGAACGCGCACGTGGATTTCTACCAAACGACGTGCTAAGCATGCCGATGCTGCTCTTTTTAGCACCCGCGCACGCATTTGTGCGAAAACGCGTTTTAAGCATGCACATGCATCCTTTGGTAGACGCGGATAGTTTTCTGCAAAACCACAAGATGTGCATGCAAATGGTGCTTTTCGCAGAACGCGCACGTGGATTTCTACCAAACGACGTGCTAAGCATGCCGATGCTGCTCTTTTTAGCACCCGCGCACGGATTTGTGCGAAAACGCGTTTTAAGCATGCACATGCATCTTTTGGCAGACGCGGATGAAGTTTTCTGCAAAAGCACAAGGTGTGCATGCAAATGGTGCTTTTGGCAGAACGCGCACGTGGATTTCTACCAAACGACGTGCTAAGCATGCCGATGCTGCTCTTTTTAGCACCCGCGCACGGATTTGTGCGAAAACGCGTTTTAAGCATGCACATGCATCTTTTGGTAGACGCGGATGAAGTTTTCTGCAAAACCACAAGATGTGCATGCAAATGGTGCTTTTGGCAGAACGCGCACGTGGATTTCTACCAAACGACGTGCTAAGCATGCCGATGCTGCTCTTTTTAGCACCCGCGCACGGATTTGTGCGAAAACGCGTTTTAAGCATGCACATGCATCTTTTGGTAGACGCGGATGAAGTTTTCTTCAAAACCACAAGATGTGCATGCAAATGGTGCTTTTGGCAGAACGCGCACGTGGATTTCTACCAAACGACGTGCTAAGCATGCCGATGCTGCTCTTTTTAGCACCCGCGCACGGATTTGTGCGAAAACGCGTTTTAAGCATGCACATGCATCTTTTGGTAGACGCGGATGAAGTTTTCTTCAAAACCACAAGATGTGCATGCAAATGGTGCTTTTGGCAGAACGCGCACGTGGATTTCTACCAAACGAAGTGCTAAGCATGCCGATGCTGCTCTTTTTAGCACCCGCGCACGCATTTGTGCGAAAACGCGTTTTAAGCATGCACATGCATCTTTTGGTAGACGCGGATGAAGTTTTCTGCAAAACCACAAGATGTGCATGCAAATGGTGCTTTTGGCAGAACGCGCACGTGGATTTCTACCAAACGACGTGCTAAGCATGCCGATGCTGCTCTTTTTTAGCACCCGCGCATGGATTTGTGCGAAAACGCGTTTTAAGCATGCACATGCATCTTTTGGTAGACGCGGATGAAGTTTTCTGCAAAACCACAAGATGTGCATGCAAATGGTGATTTTGGCAGAACGCGCACGTGGATTTCTACCAAACGACGTGCTAAGCATGCCGATGCTGCTCTTTTTAGCACCCGCGCACGGATTTGTGCGAAAACGCATTTTAAGCATGCACATGCATCTTTTGGTAGACGCGGATGAAGTTTTCTGCAAAACCACAAGATGTGCATGCAAATGGTGCTTTTGGCAGAACGCGCACGTGGATTTCTACCAAACGACGTGCTAAGCATGCCGATGCTGCTCTTTTTAGCACCCGCGCACGCATTTGTGCGAAAACGCGTTTTAAGCATGCACATGCATCTTTTGGTAGATGCGGATGAAGTTTTCTCCAAAACCACAAGATGTACATGCAAATGGTGCTTTTGGCAGAACGCGCACGTGGATTTCTACCAAACGACGTGCTAAGCATGCCGATGCTGCTCTTTTTAGCACCCGCGCACGGATTTGTGCGAAAACGCGTTTTAAGCATGCACATGCATCTTTTGGTAGACGCGGATGAAGTTTTCTGCAAAACCACAAGATGTGCGTGCAAATGTTGCTTTTGGCAGAACGCGCACGTGGATTTCTACCAAACGACGTGCTAAGCATGCCGATGCTGCTCTTTTTAGCACCCGCGCACGGATTTGTGCGAAAACGCGTTTTAAGCATGCACATGCATCTTTTGGTAGACGCGGATGAAGTTTTCTGCAAAACCACAAGATGTACATGCAAATGGTGCTTTTGGCAGAACGCGCACGTGGATTTCTACCAAACGACGTGCTAAGCATGCCGATGCTGCTCTTTTTAGCACCCGCGCACGGATTTGTGCGAAAACGCGTTTTAAGCATGCACATGCATCTTTTGGTAGACGCGGATGAAGTTTTCTGCAAAACCACAAGGTGTGCATGCAAATGGTGCTTTTGGCAGAACGCGCACGTGGATTTCTACCAAACGACGTGCTAAGCATGCCGATGCTGCTCTTTTTAGCACCCGCGCACGCATTTGTGCGAAAACGCGCTTTAAGCATGCACATGCATATTTTGGTAGACGCGGATGAAGTTTTCTGCAAAACCAGAAGATGTGCATGCAAATGGTGCTTTTGGCAGAACGCGCACGTGGATTTCTACCAAACGACGTGGTAAGCATGCCGATGCTGCTCTTTTTAGCACCCGCGCACGGATTTGTGCGAAAACGCGTTTTAAGCATGCACATGCATCTTTTGGTAGACGCGGATGAAGTTTTCTGCAAAACCACAAGATGTGCATGCAAATGGTGCTTTTTGCAGAACGCGCACGTGGATTTCTACCAAACGACGTGCTAAGCATGCCGATGCTGCTCTTTTTAGCACCCGCGCACGCATTTGTGCGAAAACGCGTTTTAAGCATGCACATGCATCTTTTGGTAGACGCGGATGAAGTTTTCTTCAAAACCACAAGATGTGCATGCAAATGGTGCTTTTGGCAGAACGCGCACGTGGATTTCTATCAAACGACGTGCTAAGCATGCCGATGCTGCTCTTTTTAGCACCCGCGCACGGATTTGTGCGAAAACACGTTTTAAGCATGCACATGCATCTTTTGGTAGACGCGGATGAAGTTTTCTGCAAAACCACAAGATGTGCATGCAAATGGTGCTTTTGGCAGAACGCGCACGTGGATTTCTACCAAACGACGTGCTAAGCATGCCGATGCTGCTCTTTTTAGCACCCGCGCACGCATTTGTGCGAAAACGCGTTTTAAGCATGCACATGCATCTTTTGGTAGACGCGGATGAAGTTTTCTGCAAAACCACAAGATGTGCATGCAAATGGTGCTTTTGGCAGAACGCGCACGTGGATTTCTACCAAACGACGTGCTAAGCATGCCGATGCTGCTCTTTTTAGCACCCGCGCATGGATTTGTGCGAAAACGCGTTTTAAGCATGCACATGCATCTTTTGGTAGACGCGGATGAAGTTTTCTGCAAAACCACAAGATGTGCATGCAAATGGTGATTTTGGCAGAACGCGCACGTGAATTTCTACCAAACGACGTGCTAAGCATGCCGATGCTGCTCTTTTTAGCACCCGCGCACGGATTTGTGCGAAAACGCGTTTTAAGCATGCACATGCATCTTTTGGTAGACGCGGATGAAGTTTTCTGCAAAACCACAAGATGTGCATGCAAATGGTGCTTTTGGCAGAACGCGCACGTGGATTTCTACCAAACGACGTGCTAAGCATGCCGATGCTGCTCTTTTTAGCACCCGCGCACGCATTTGTGCGAAAACGCGTTTTAAGCATGCACATGCATCTTTTGGTAGACGCGGATGAAGTTTTCTGCAAAACCACAAGATGTGCGTGCAAATGTTGCTTTTGGCAGAACGCGCACGTGGATTTCTACCAAACGACGTGCTAAGCATGCCGATGCTGCTCTTTTTAGCACCCGCGCACGCATTTGTGCGAAAACGCGTTTTAAGCATGCACATGCATCTTTTGGTAGACGCGGATGAAGTTTTCTGCAAAACCACAAGATGTGCATGCAAATGGTGCTTTTGGCAGAACGCGCACGTGGATTTCTACCAAACGACGTGCTAAGCATGCCGATGCTGCTCTTTTTTAGCACCCGCGCATGGATTTGTGCGAAAACGCGTTTTAAGCATGCACATGCATCTTTTGGTAGACGCGGATGAAGTTTTCTGCAAAACCACAAGATGTGCATGCAAATGGTGATTTTGGCAGAACGCGCACGTGGATTTCTACCAAACGACGTGCTAAGCATGCCGATGCTTGTCTTTTTAGCACCCGCGCACGGATTTGTGCGAAAACGCATTTTAAGCATGCACATGCATCTTTTGGTAGACGCGGATGAAGTTTTCTGCAAAACCACAAGATGTGCATGCAAATGGTGCTTTTGGCAGAACGCGCACGTGGATTTCTACCAAACGACGTGCTAAGCATGCCGATGCTGCTCTTTTTAGCACCCGCGCACGCATTTGTGCGAAAACGCGCTTTAAGCATGCACATGCATATTTTGGTAGACGCGGATGAAGTTTTCTGCAAAACCAGAAGATGTGCATGCAAATGGTGCTTTTGGCAGAACGCGCACGTGGATTTCTACCAAACGACGTGGTAAGCATGCCGATGCTGCTCTTTTTAGCACCCGCGCACGGATTTGTGCGAAAACGCGTTTTAAGCATGCACATGCATCTTTTGGTAGACGCGGATGAAGTTTTCTGCAAAACCACAAGATGTGCATGCAAATGGTGCTTTTTGCAGAACGCGCACGTGGATTTCTACCAAACGACGTGCTAAGCATGCCGATGCTGCTCTTTTTAGCACCCGCGCACGCATTTGTGCGAAAACGCGTTTTAAGCATGCACATGCATCTTTTGGTAGACGCGGATGAAGTTTTCTTCAAAACCACAAGATGTGCATGCAAATGGTGCTTTTGGCAGAACGCGCACGTGGATTTCTACCAAACGACGTGCTAAGCATGCCGATGCTGCTCTTTTTAGCACCCGCGCACGGATTTGTGCGAAAACACGTTTTAAGCATGCACATGCATCTTTTGGTAGACGCGGATGAAGTTTTCTGCAAAACCACAAGATGTGCATGCAAATGGTGCTTTTGGCAGAACGCGCACGTGGATTTCTACCAAACGACGTGCTAAGCATGCCGATGCTGCTCTTTTTAGCACCCGCGCACGCATTTGTGCGAAAACGCGTTTTAAGCATGCACATGCATCTTTTGGTAGACGCGGATGAAGTTACACACGCGAGACAGATATGTGCATGCAAATGGTGCTTTTGGCAGAACGCGCACGTGGATTTCTACCAAACGACGTGCTAAGCATGCCGATGCTGCTCTTTTTAGCACCCGCGCATGGATTTGTGCGAAAACGCGTTTTAAGCATGCACATGCATCTTTTGGTAGACGCGGATGAAGTTTTCTGCAAAACCACAAGATGTGCATGCAAATGGTGATTTTGGCAGAACGCGCACGTGGATTTCTACCAAACGACGTGCTAAGCATGCCGATGCTGCTCTTTTTAGCACCCGCGCACGGATTTGTGCGAAAACGCGTTTTAAGCATGCACATGCATCTTTTGGTAGACGCGGATGAAGTTTTCTGCAAAACCACAAGGTGTGCATGCAAATGGTGCTTTTGGCAGAACGCGCACGTGGATTTCTACCAAACGACGTGCTAAGCATGCCGATGCTGCTCTTTTTAGCACCCGCGCACGCATTTGTGCGAAAACGCGCTTTAAGCATGCACATGCATATTTTGGTAGACGCGGATGAAGTTTTCTGCAAAACCAGAAGATGTGCATGCAAATGGTGCTTTTGGCAGAACGCGCACGTGGATTTCTACCAAACGACGTGGTAAGCATGCCGATGCTGCTCTTTTTAGCACCCGCGCACGGATTTGTGCGAAAACGCGTTTTAAGCATGCACATGCATCTTTTGGTAGACGCGGATGAAGTTTTCTGCAAAACCACAAGATGTGCATGCAAATGGTGCTTTTTGCAGAACGCGCACGTGGATTTCTACCAAACGACGTGCTAAGCATGCCGATGCTGCTCTTTTTAGCACCCGCGCACGCATTTGTGCGAAAACGCGTTTTAAGCATGCACATGCATCTTTTGGTAGACGCGGATGAAGTTTTCTTCAAAACCACAAGATGTGCATGCAAATGGTGCTTTTGGCAGAACGCACACGTGGATTTCTACCAAACGACGTGCTAAGCATGCCGATGCTGCTCTTTTTAGCACCCGCGCACGGATTAGTGCGAAAACACGTTTTAAGCATGCACATGCATCTTTTGGTAGACGCGGATGAAGTTTTCTGCAAAACCACAAGATGTGCATGCAAATGGTGCTTTTGGCAGAACGCGCACGTGGATTTCTACCAAACGACGTGCTAAGCATGCCGATGCTGCTCTTTTTAGCACCCGCGCACGCATTTGTGCGAAAACGCGTTTTAAGCATGCACATGCATCTTTTGGTAGACGCGGATGAAGTTTTCTGCAAAACCACAAGATGTGCATGCAAATGGTGCTTTTGGCAGAACGCGCACGTGGATTTCTACCAAACGACGTGCTAAGCATGCCGATGCTGCTCTTTTTAGCACCCGCGCATGGATTTGTGCGAAAACGCGTTTTAAGCATGCACATGCATCTTTTGGTAGACGCGGATGAAGTTTTCTGCAAAACCACAAGATGTGCATGCAAATGGTGATTTTGGCAGAACGCGCACGTGGATTTCTACCAAACGACGTGCTAAGCATGCCGATGCTGCTCTTTTTAGCACCCGCGCACGGATTTGTGCGAAAACGCGTTTTAAGCATGCACATGCATCTTTTGGTAGACGCGGATGAAGTTTTCTGCAAAACCACAAGATGTGCATGCAAATGGTGCTTTTGGCAGAACGCGCACGTGGATTTCTACCAAACGACGTGCTAAGCATGCCGATGCTGCTCTTTTTAGCACCCGCGCACGCATTTGTGCGAAAACGCGTTTTAAGCATGCACATGCATCTTTTGGTAGACGCGGATGAAGTTTTCTGCAAAACCACAAGATGTGCATGCAAATGGTGCTTTTGGCAGAACGCGCACGTGGATTTCTACCAAACGACGTGCTAAGCATGCCGATGCTGCTATTTTTAGCACCCGCGCACGCATTTGTGCGAAAACGCGTTTTAAGCATGCACATGCATCTTTTGGTAGACGCGGATGAAGTTTTCTGCAAAACCACAAGATGTGCATGCAAATGGTGCTTTTGGCAGAACGCGCACGTGGATTTCTACCAAACGACGTGCTAAGCATGCCGATGCTGCTCTTTTTTAGCACCCGCGCATGGATTTGTGCGAAAACGCGTTTTAAGCATGCACATGCATCTTTTGGTAGACGCGGATGAAGTTTTCTGCAAAACCACAAGATGTGCATGCAAATGGTGATTTTGGCAGAACGCGCACGTGGATTTCTACCAAACGACGTGCTAAGCATGCCGATGCTGCTCTTTTTAGCACCCGCGCACGGATTTGTGCGAAAACGCATTTTAAGCATGCACATGCATCTTTTGGTAGACGCGGATGAAGTTTTCTGCAAAACCACAAGATGTGCATGCAAATGGTGCTTTTGGCAGAACGCGCACGTGGATTTCTACCAAACGACGTGCTAAGCATGCCGATGCTGCTCTTTTTAGCACCCGCGCACGCATTTGTGCGAAAACGCGCTTTAAGCATGCACATGCATATTTTGGTAGACGCGGATGAAGTTTTCTGCAAAACCAGAAGATGTGCATGCAAATGGTGCTTTTGGCAGAACGCGCACGTGGATTTCTACCAAACGACGTGGTAAGCATGCCGATGCTGCTCTTTTTAGCACCCGCGCACGGATTTGTGCGAAAACGCGTTTTAAGCATGCACATGCATCTTTTGGTAGACGCGGATGAAGTTTTCTGCAAAACCACAAGATGTGCATGCAAATGGTGCTTTTTGCAGAACGCGCACGTGGATTTCTACCAAACGACGTGCTAAGCATGCCGATGCTGCTCTTTTTAGCACCCGCGCACGCATTTGTGCGAAAACGCGTTTTAAGCATGCACATGCATCTTTTGGTAGACGCGGATGAAGTTTTCTTCAAAACCACAAGATGTGCATGCAAATGGTGCTTTTGGCAGAACGCGCACGTGGATTTCTACCAAACGACGTGCTAAGCATGCCGATGCTGCTCTTTTTAGCACCCGCGCACGGATTTGTGCGAAAACACGTTTTAAGCATGCACATGCATCTTTTGGTAGACGCGGATGAAGTTTTCTGCAAAACCACAAGATGTGCATGCAAATGGTGCTTTTGGCAGAACGCGCACGTGGATTTCTACCAAACGACGTGCTAAGCATGCCGATGCTGCTCTTTTTAGCACCCGCGCACGCATTTGTGCGAAAACGCGTTTTAAGCATGCACATGCATCTTTTGGTAGACGCGGATGAAGTTTTCTGCAAAACCACAAGATGTGCATGCAAATGGTGCTTTTGGCAGAACGCGCACGTGGATTTCTACCAAACGACGTCCTAAGCATGCCGATGCTGCTCTTTTTAGCACCCGCGCATGGATTTGTGCGAAAACGCGTTTTAAGCATGCACATGCATCTTTTGGTAGACGCGGATGAAGTTTTCTGCAAAACCACAAGATGTGCATGCAAATGGTGATTTTGGCAGAACGCGCACGTGGATTTCTACCAAACGACGTGCTAAGCATGCCGATGCTGCTCTTTTTAGCACCCGCGCACGGATTTGTGCGAAAACGCGTTTTAAGCATGCACATGCATCTTTTGGTAGACGCGGATGAAGTTTTCTGCAAAACCACAAGATGTGCATGCAAATGGTGCTTTTGGCAGAACGCGCACGTGGATTTCTACCAAACGACGTGCTAAGCATGCCGATGCTGCTCTTTTTAGCACCCGCGCACGCATTTGTGCGAAAACGCGTTTTAAGCATGCACATGCATCTTTTGGTAGACGCGGATGAAGTTTTCTGCAAAACCACAAGATGTGCGTGCAAATGTTGCTTTTGGCAGAACGCGCACGTGGATTTCTACCAAACGACGTGCTAAGCATGCCGATGCTGCTCTTTTTAGCACCCGCGCACGCATTTGTGCGAAAACGCGTTTTAAGCATGCACATGCATCTTTTGGTAGACGCGGATGAAGTTTTCTGCAAAACCACAAGATGTGCATGCAAATGGTGCTTTTGGCAGAACGCGCACGTGGATTTCTACCAAACGACGTGCTAAGCATGCCGATGCTGCTCTTTTTAGCGCCCGCGCACGGATTTGTGCGAAAACTCGTTTTAAGCATGCACATGCATCTTTTGGTAGACGCGGATGAAGTTTTCTGCAAAACCACAAGATGTGCATGCAAATGGTGCTTTTGGCAGAACGCGCACGTGGATTTCTACCAAACGACGTGCTAAGCATGCCGATGCTGCTCTTTTTAGCACCCGCGCACGCATTTGTGCGAAAACGCGTTTTAAGCATGCACATGCATCCTTTGGTAGACGCGGATAGTTTTCTGCAAAACCACAAGATGTGCATGCAAATGGTGCTTTTCGCAGAACGCGCACGTGGATTTCTACCAAACGACGTGCTAAGCATGCCGATGCTGCTCTTTTTAGCACCCGCGCACGGATTTGTGCGAAAACGCGTTTTAAGCATGCACATGCATCTTTTGGCAGACGCGGATGAAGTTTTCTGCAAAAGCACAAGGTGTGCATGCAAATGGTGCTTTTGGCAGAACGCGCACGTGGATTTCTACCAAACTACGTGCTAAGCATGCCGATGCTGCTCTTTTTAGCACCCGCGCACGGATTTGTGCGAAAACGCGTTTTAAGCATGCACATGCATCTTTTGGTAGACGCGGATGAAGTTTTCTGCAAAACCACAAGATGTGCATGCAAATGGTGCTTTTGGCAGAACGCGCACGTGGATTTCTACCAAACGACGTGCTAAGCATGCCGATGCTGCTCTTTTTAGCACCCGCGCACGGATTTGTGCGAAAACGCGTTTTAAGCATGCACATGCATCTTTTGGTAGACGCGGATGAAGTTTTCTTCAAAACCACAAGATGTGCATGCAAATGGTGCTTTTGGCAGAACGCGCACGTGGATTTCTACCAAACGACGTGCTAAGCATGCCGATGCTGCTCTTTTTAGCACCCGCGCACGGATTTGTGCGAAAACACGTTTTAAGCATGCACATGCATCTTTTGGTAGACGCGGATGAAGTTTTCTGCAAAACCACAAGATGTGCATGCAAATGGTGCTTTTGGCAGAACGCGCACGTGGATTTCTACCAAACGAAGTGCTAAGCATGCCGATGCTGCTCTTTTTAGCACCCGCGCACGCATTTGTGCGAAAACGCGTTTTAAGCATGCACATGCATCTTTTGGTAGACGCGGATGAAGTTTTCTGCAAAACCACAAGATGTGCATGCAAATGGTGCTTTTGGCAGAACGCGCACGTGGATTTCTACCAAACGACGTGCTAAGCATGCCGATGCTGCTCTTTTTTAGCACCCGCGCATGGATTTGTGCGAAAACGCGTTTTAAGCATGCACATGCATCTTTTGGTAGACGCGGATGAAGTTTTCTGCAAAACCACAAGATGTGCATGCAAATGGTGATTTTGGCAGAACGCGCACGTGGATTTCTACCAAACGACGTGCTAAGCATGCCGATGCTGCTCTTTTTAGCACCCGCGCACGGATTTGTGCGAAAACGCATTTTAAGCATGCACATGCATCTTTTGGTAGACGCGGATGAAGTTTTCTGCAAAACCACAAGATGTGCATGCAAATGGTGCTTTTGGCAGAACGCGCACGTGGATTTCTACCAAACGACGTGCTAAGCATGCCGATGCTGCTCTTTTTAGCACCCGCGCACGCATTTGTGCGAAAACGCGTTTTAAGCATGCACATGCATCTTTTGGTAGATGCGGATGAAGTTTTCTACAAAACCACAAGATGTACATGCAAATGGTGCTTTTGGCAGAACGCGCACGTGGATTTCTACCAAACGACGTGCTAAGCATGCCGATGCTGCTCTTTTTAGCACCCGCGCACGCATTTGTGCGAAAACGCGTTTTAAGCATGCACATGCATCTTTTGGTAGATGCGGATGAAGTTTTCTACAAAACCACAAGATGTACATGCAAATGGTGCTTTTGGCAGAACGCGCACGTGGATTTCTACCAAACGACGTGCTAAGCATGCCGATGCTGCTCTTTTTAGCACCCGCGCACGCATTTGTGCGAAAACGCGTTTTAAGCATGCACATGCATCTTTTGGTAGACGCGGATGAAGTTTTCTGCAAAACCACAAGATGTGCATGCAAATGGTGCTTTTGGCAGAACGCGCACGTGGATTTCTACCAAACGACGTGCTAAGCATGCCGATGCTGCTCTTTTTTAGCACCCGCGCATGGATTTGTGCGAAAACGCGTTTTAAGCATGCACATGCATCTTTTGGTAGACGCGGATGAAGTTTTCTGCAAAACCACAAGATGTGCATGCAAATGGTGATTTTGGCAGAACGCGCACGTGGATTTCTACCAAACGACGTGCTAAGCATGCCGATGCTTGTCTTTTTAGCACCCGCGCACGGATTTGTGCGAAAACGCATTTTAAGCATGCACATGCATCTTTTGGTAGACGCGGATGAAGTTTTCTGCAAAACCACAAGATGTGCATGCAAATGGTGCTTTTGGCAGAACGCGCACGTGGATTTCTACCAAACGACGTGCTAAGCATGCCGATGCTGCTCTTTTTAGCACCCGCGCACGCATTTGTGCGAAAACGCGCTTTAAGCATGCACATGCATATTTTGGTAGACGCGGATGAAGTTTTCTGCAAAACCAGAAGATGTGCATGCAAATGGTGCTTTTGGCAGAACGCGCACGTGGATTTCTACCAAACGACGTGGTAAGCATGCCGATGCTGCTCTTTTTAGCACCCGCGCACGGATTTGTGCGAAAACGCGTTTTAAGCATGCACATGCATCTTTTGGTAGACGCGGATGAAGTTTTCTGCAAAACCACAAGATGTGCATGCAAATGGTGCTTTTTGCAGAACGCGCACGTGGATTTCTACCAAACGACGTGCTAAGCATGCCGATGCTGCTCTTTTTAGCACCCGCGCACGCATTTGTGCGAAAACGCGTTTTAAGCATGCACATGCATCTTTTGGTAGACGCGGATGAAGTTTTCTTCAAAACCACAAGATGTGCATGCAAATGGTGCTTTTGGCAGAACGCGCACGTGGATTTCTACCAAACGACGTGCTAAGCATGCCGATGCTGCTCTTTTTAGCACCCGCGCACGGATTTGTGCGAAAACACGTTTTAAGCATGCACATGCATCTTTTGGTAGACGCGGATGAAGTTTTCTGCAAAACCACAAGATGTGCATGCAAATGGTGCTTTTGGCAGAACGCGCACGTGGATTTCTACCAAACGACGTGCTAAGCATGCCGATGCTGCTCTTTTTAGCACCCGCGCACGCATTTGTGCGAAAACGCGTTTTAAGCATGCACATGCATCTTTTGGTAGACGCGGATGAAGTTTTCTGCAAAACCACAAGATGTGCATGCAAATGGTGCTTTTGGCAGAACGCGCACGTGGATTTCTACCAAACGACGTGCTAAGCATGCCGATGCTGCTCTTTTTAGCACCCGCGCATGGATTTGTGCGAAAACGCGTTTTAAGCATGCACATGCATCTTTTGGTAGACGCGGATGAAGTTTTCTGCAAAACCACAAGATGTGCATGCAAATGGTGATTTTGGCAGAACGCGCACGTGGATTTCTACCAAACGACGTGCTAAGCATGCCGATGCTGCTCTTTTTAGCACCCGCGCACGGATTTGTGCGAAAACGCGTTTTAAGCATGCACATGCATCTTTTGGTAGACGCGGATGAAGTTTTCTGCAAAACCACAAGGTGTGCATGCAAATGGTGCTTTTGGCAGAACGCGCACGTGGATTTCTACCAAACGACGTGCTAAGCATGCCGATGCTGCTCTTTTTAGCACCCGCGCACGCATTTGTGCGAAAACGCGCTTTAAGCATGCACATGCATATTTTGGTAGACGCGGATGAAGTTTTCTGCAAAACCAGAAGATGTGCATGCAAATGGTGCTTTTGGCAGAACGCGCACGTGGATTTCTACCAAACGACGTGGTAAGCATGCCGATGCTGCTCTTTTTAGCACCCGCGCACGGATTTGTGCGAAAACGCGTTTTAAGCATGCACATGCATCTTTTGGTAGACGCGGATGAAGTTTTCTGCAAAACCACAAGATGTGCATGCAAATGGTGCTTTTTGCAGAACGCGCACGTGGATTTCTACCAAACGACGTGCTAAGCATGCCGATGCTGCTCTTTTTAGCACCCGCGCACGCATTTGTGCGAAAACGCGTTTTAAGCATGCACATGCATCTTTTGGTAGACGCGGATGAAGTTTTCTTCAAAACCACAAGATGTGCATGCAAATGGTGCTTTTGGCAGAACGCACACGTGGATTTCTACCAAACGACGTGCTAAGCATGCCGATGCTGCTCTTTTTAGCACCCGCGCACGGATTAGTGCGAAAACACGTTTTAAGCATGCACATGCATCTTTTGGTAGACGCGGATGAAGTTTTCTGCAAAACCACAAGATGTGCATGCAAATGGTGCTTTTGGCAGAACGCGCACGTGGATTTCTACCAAACGACGTGCTAAGCATGCCGATGCTGCTCTTTTTAGCACCCGCGCACGCATTTGTGCGAAAACGCGTTTTAAGCATGCACATGCATCTTTTGGTAGACGCGGATGAAGTTTTCTGCAAAACCACAAGATGTGCATGCAAATGGTGCTTTTGGCAGAACGCGCACGTGGATTTCTACCAAACGACGTGCTAAGCATGCCGATGCTGCTCTTTTTAGCACCCGCGCATGGATTTGTGCGAAAACGCGTTTTAAGCATGCACATGCATCTTTTGGTAGACGCGGATGAAGTTTTCTGCAAAACCACAAGATGTGCATGCAAATGGTGATTTTGGCAGAACGCGCACGTGGATTTCTACCAAACGACGTGCTAAGCATGCCGATGCTGCTCTTTTTAGCACCCGCGCACGGATTTGTGCGAAAACGCGTTTTAAGCATGCACATGCATCTTTTGGTAGACGCGGATGAAGTTTTCTGCAAAACCACAAGATGTGCATGCAAATGGTGCTTTTGGCAGAACGCGCACGTGGATTTCTACCAAACGACGTGCTAAGCATGCCGATGCTGCTCTTTTTAGCACCCGCGCACGCATTTGTGCGAAAACGCGTTTTAAGCATGCACATGCATCTTTTGGTAGACGCGGATGAAGTTTTCTGCAAAACCACAAGATGTGCATGCAAATGGTGCTTTTGGCAGAACGCGCACGTGGATTTCTACCAAACGACGTGCTAAGCATGCCGATGCTGCTATTTTTAGCACCCGCGCACGCATTTGTGCGAAAACGCGTTTTAAGCATGCACATGCATCTTTTGGTAGACGCGGATGAAGTTTTCTGCAAAACCACAAGATGTGCATGCAAATGGTGCTTTTGGCAGAACGCGCACGTGGATTTCTACCAAACGACGTGCTAAGCATGCCGATGCTGCTCTTTTTTAGCACCCGCGCATGGATTTGTGCGAAAACGCGTTTTAAGCATGCACATGCATCTTTTGGTAGACGCGGATGAAGTTTTCTGCAAAACCACAAGATGTGCATGCAAATGGTGATTTTGGCAGAACGCGCACGTGGATTTCTACCAAACGACGTGCTAAGCATGCCGATGCTGCTCTTTTTAGCACCCGCGCACGGATTTGTGCGAAAACGCATTTTAAGCATGCACATGCATCTTTTGGTAGACGCGGATGAAGTTTTCTGCAAAACCACAAGATGTGCATGCAAATGGTGCTTTTGGCAGAACGCGCACGTGGATTTCTACCAAACGACGTGCTAAGCATGCCGATGCTGCTCTTTTTAGCACCCGCGCACGCATTTGTGCGAAAACGCGCTTTAAGCATGCACATGCATATTTTGGTAGACGCGGATGAAGTTTTCTGCAAAACCAGAAGATGTGCATGCAAATGGTGCTTTTGGCAGAACGCGCACGTGGATTTCTACCAAACGACGTGGTAAGCATGCCGATGCTGCTCTTTTTAGCACCCGCGCACGGATTTGTGCGAAAACGCGTTTTAAGCATGCACATGCATCTTTTGGTAGACGCGGATGAAGTTTTCTGCAAAACCACAAGATGTGCATGCAAATGGTGCTTTTTGCAGAACGCGCACGTGGATTTCTACCAAACGACGTGCTAAGCATGCCGATGCTGCTCTTTTTAGCACCCGCGCACGCATTTGTGCGAAAACGCGTTTTAAGCATGCACATGCATCTTTTGGTAGACGCGGATGAAGTTTTCTTCAAAACCACAAGATGTGCATGCAAATGGTGCTTTTGGCAGAACGCGCACGTGGATTTCTACCAAACGACGTGCTAAGCATGCCGATGCTGCTCTTTTTAGCACCCGCGCACGGATTTGTGCGAAAACACGTTTTAAGCATGCACATGCATCTTTTGGTAGACGCGGATGAAGTTTTCTGCAAAACCACAAGATGTGCATGCAAATGGTGCTTTTGGCAGAACGCGCACGTGGATTTCTACCAAACGACGTGCTAAGCATGCCGATGCTGCTCTTTTTAGCACCCGCGCACGCATTTGTGCGAAAACGCGTTTTAAGCATGCACATGCATCTTTTGGTAGACGCGGATGAAGTTTTCTGCAAAACCACAAGATGTGCATGCAAATGGTGCTTTTGGCAGAACGCGCACGTGGATTTCTACCAAACGACGTCCTAAGCATGCCGATGCTGCTCTTTTTAGCACCCGCGCATGGATTTGTGCGAAAACGCGTTTTAAGCATGCACATGCATCTTTTGGTAGACGCGGATGAAGTTTTCTGCAAAACCACAAGATGTGCATGCAAATGGTGATTTTGGCAGAACGCGCACGTGGATTTCTACCAAACGACGTGCTAAGCATGCCGATGCTGCTCTTTTTAGCACCCGCGCACGGATTTGTGCGAAAACGCGTTTTAAGCATGCACATGCATCTTTTGGTAGACGCGGATGAAGTTTTCTGCAAAACCACAAGATGTGCATGCAAATGGTGCTTTTGGCAGAACGCGCACGTGGATTTCTACCAAACGACGTGCTAAGCATGCCGATGCTGCTCTTTTTAGCACCCGCGCACGCATTTGTGCGAAAACGCGTTTTAAGCATGCACATGCATCTTTTGGTAGACGCGGATGAAGTTTTCTGCAAAACCACAAGATGTGCGTGCAAATGTTGCTTTTGGCAGAACGCGCACGTGGATTTCTACCAAACGACGTGCTAAGCATGCCGATGCTGCTCTTTTTAGCACCCGCGCACGCATTTGTGCGAAAACGCGTTTTAAGCATGCACATGCATCTTTTGGTAGACGCGGATGAAGTTTTCTGCAAAACCACAAGATGTGCATGCAAATGGTGCTTTTGGCAGAACGCGCACGTGGATTTCTACCAAACGACGTGCTAAGCATGCCGATGCTGCTCTTTTTAGCGCCCGCGCACGGATTTGTGCGAAAACTCGTTTTAAGCATGCACATGCATCTTTTGGTAGACGCGGATGAAGTTTTCTGCAAAACCACAAGATGTGCATGCAAATGGTGCTTTTGGCAGAACGCGCACGTGGATTTCTACCAAACGACGTGCTAAGCATGCCGATGCTGCTCTTTTTAGCACCCGCGCACGCATTTGTGCGAAAACGCGTTTTAAGCATGCACATGCATCCTTTGGTAGACGCGGATAGTTTTCTGCAAAACCACAAGATGTGCATGCAAATGGTGCTTTTCGCAGAACGCGCACGTGGATTTCTACCAAACGACGTGCTAAGCATGCCGATGCTGCTCTTTTTAGCACCCGCGCACGGATTTGTGCGAAAACGCGTTTTAAGCATGCACATGCATCTTTTGGCAGACGCGGATGAAGTTTTCTGCAAAAGCACAAGGTGTGCATGCAAATGGTGCTTTTGGCAGAACGCGCACGTGGATTTCTACCAAACTACGTGCTAAGCATGCCGATGCTGCTCTTTTTAGCACCCGCGCACGGATTTGTGCGAAAACGCGTTTTAAGCATGCACATGCATCTTTTGGTAGACGCGGATGAAGTTTTCTGCAAAACCACAAGATGTGCATGCAAATGGTGCTTTTGGCAGAACGCGCACGTGGATTTCTACCAAACGACGTGCTAAGCATGCCGATGCTGCTCTTTTTAGCACCCGCGCACGGATTTGTGCGAAAACGCGTTTTAAGCATGCACATGCATCTTTT
The DNA here is from genome assembly GCF_023375885.2 of Dermacentor andersoni. NCBI lineage: Eukaryota > Metazoa > Arthropoda > Arachnida > Ixodida > Ixodidae > Dermacentor > Dermacentor andersoni. Next base: position 269,362 of record NW_027314772.1, read on the forward strand.
GGTAGACGCGGATGAAGTTTTCTTCAAAACCACAAGATGTGCATGCAAATGGTGCTTTTGGCAGAACGCGCACGTGGATTTCTACCAAACGACGTGCTAAGCATGCCGATGCTGCTCTTTTTAGCACCCGCGCACGGATTTGTGCGAAAACACGTTTTAAGCATGCACATGCATCTTTTGGTAGACGCGGATGAAGTTTTCTGCAAAACCACAAGATGTGCATGCAAATGGTGCTTTTGGCAGAACGCGCACGTGGATTTCTACCAAACGAAGTGCTAAGCATGCCGATGCTGCTCTTTTTAGCACCCGCGCACGCATTTGTGCGAAAACGCGTTTTAAGCATGCACATGCATCTTTTGGTAGACGCGGATGAAGTTTTCTGCAAAACCACAAGATGTGCATGCAAATGGTGCTTTTGGCAGAACGCGCACGTGGATTTCTACCAAACGACGTGCTAAGCATGCCGATGCTGCTCTTTTTTAGCACCCGCGCATGGATTTGTGCGAAAACGCGTTTTAAGCATGCACATGCATCTTTTGGTAGACGCGGATGAAGTTTTCTGCAAAACCACAAGATGTGCATGCAAATGGTGATTTTGGCAGAACGCGCACGTGGATTTCTACCAAACGACGTGCTAAGCATGCCGATGCTGCTCTTTTTAGCACCCGCGCACGGATTTGTGCGAAAACGCATTTTAAGCATGCACATGCATCTTTTGGTAGACGCGGATGAAGTTTTCTGCAAAACCACAAGATGTGCATGCAAATGGTGCTTTTGGCAGAACGCGCACGTGGATTTCTACCAAACGACGTGCTAAGCATGCCGATGCTGCTCTTTTTAGCACCCGCGCACGCATTTGTGCGAAAACGCGTTTTAAGCATGCACATGCATCTTTTGGTAGATGCGGATGAAGTTTTCTACAAAACCACAAGATGTACATGCAAATGGTGCTTTTGGCAGAACGCGCACGTGGATTTCTACCAAACGACGTGCTAAGCATGCCGATGCTGCTCTTTTTAGCACCCGCGCACGGATTTGTGCGAAAACGCGTTTTAAGCATGCACATGCATCTTTTGGTAGACGCGGATGAAGTTTTCTGCAAAACCACAAGATGTGCGTGCAAATGTTGCTTTTGGCAGAACGCGCACGTGGATTTCTACCAAACGACGTGCTAAGCATGCCGATGCTGCTCTTTTTAGCACCCGCGCACGGATTTGTGCGAAAACGCGTTTTAAGCATGCACATGCATCTTTTGGTAGACGCGGATGAAGTTTTCTGCAAAACCACAAGATGTACATGCAAATGGTGCTTTTGGCAGAACGCGCACGTGGATTTCTACCAAACGACGTGCTAAGCATGCCGATGCTGCTCTTTTTAGCACCCGCGCACGGATTTGTGCGAAAACGCGTTTTAAGCATGCACATGCATCTTTTGGTAGACGCGGATGAAGTTTTCTGCAAAACCACAAGGTGTGCATGCAAATGGTGCTTTTGGCAGAACGCGCACGTGGATTTCTACCAAACGACGTGCTAAGCATGCCGATGCTGCTCTTTTTAGCACCCGCGCACGCATTTGTGCGAAAACGCGCTTTAAGCATGCACATGCATATTTTGGTAGACACGGATGAAGTTTTCTGCAAAACCAGAAGATGTGCATGCAAATGGTGCTTTTGGCAGAACGCGCACGTGGATTTCTACCAAACGACGTGGTAAGCATGCCGATGCTGCTCTTTTTAGCACCCGCGCACGGATTTGTGCGAAAACGCGTTTTAAGCATGCACATGCATCTTTTGGTAGACGCGGATGAAGTTTTCTGCAAAACCACAAGATGTGCATGCAAATGGTGCTTTTTGCAGAACGCGCACGTGGATTTCTACCAAACGACGTGCTAAGCATGCCGATGCTGCTCTTTTTAGCACCCGCGCACGCATTTGTGCGAAAACGCGTTTTAAGCATGCACATGCATCTTTTGGTAGACGCGGATGAAGTTTTCTTCAAAACCACAAGATGTGCATGCAAATGGTGCTTTTGGCAGAACGCGCACGTGGATTTCTACCAAACGACGTGCTAAGCATGCCGATGCTGCTCTTTTTAGCACCCGCGCACGGATTTGTGCGAAAACACGTTTTAAGCATGCACATGCATCTTTTGGTAGACGCGGATGAAGTTTTCTGCAAAACCACAAGATGTGCATGCAAATGGTGCTTTTGGCAGAACGCGCACGTGGATTTCTACCAAACGACGTGCTAAGCATGCCGATGCTGCTCTTTTTAGCACCCGCGCACGCATTTGTGCGAAAACGCGTTTTAAGCATGCACATGCATCTTTTGGTAGACGCGGATGAAGTTTTCTGCAAAACCACAAGATGTGCATGCAAATGGTGCTTTTGGCAGAACGCGCACGTGGATTTCTACCAAACGACGTGCTAAGCATGCCGATGCTGCTCTTTTTAGCACCCGCGCATGGATTTGTGCGAAAACGCGTTTTAAGCATGCACATGCATCTTTTGGTAGACGCGGATGAAGTTTTCTGCAAAACCACAAGATGTGCATGCAAATGGTGATTTTGGCAGAACGCGCATGTGGATTTCTACCAAACGACGTGCTAAGCATGCCGATGCTGCTCTTTTTAGCACCCGCGCACGGATTTGTGCGAAAACGCGTTTTAAGCATGCACATGCATCTTTTGGTAGACGCGGATGAAGTTTTCTGCAAAACCACAAGATGTGCATGCAAATGGTGCTTTTGGCAGAACGCGCACGTGGATTTCTACCAAACGACGTGCTAAGCATGCCGATGCTGCTCTTTTTAGCACCCGCGCACGCATTTGTGCGAAAACGCGTTTTAAGCATGCACATGCATCTTTTGGTAGACGCGGATGAAGTTTTCTGCAAAACCACAAGATGTGCGTGCAAATGTTGCTTTTGGCAGAACGCGCACGTGGATTTCTACCAAACGACGTGCTAAGCATGCCGATGCTGCTCTTTTTAGCACCCGCGCACGGATTTGTGCGAAAACGCGTTTTAAGCATGCACATGCATCTTTTGGTAGACGCGGATGAAGTTTTCTGCAAAACCACAAGATGTACATGCAAATGGTGCTTTTGGCAGAACGCGCACGTGGATTTCTACCAAACGACGTGCTAAGCATGCCGATGCTGCTCTTTTTAGCACCCGCGCACGGATTTGTGCGAAAACGCGTTTTAAGCATGCACATGCATCTTTTGGTAGACGCGGATGAAGTTTTCTGCAAAACCACAAGGTGTGCATGCAAATGGTGCTTTTGGCAGAACGCGCACGTGGATTTCTACCAAACGACGTGCTAAGCATGCCGATGCTGCTCTTTTTAGCACCCGCGCACGCATTTGTGCGAAAACGCGCTTTAAGCATGCACATGCATATTTTGGTAGACGCGGATGAAGTTTTCTGCAAAACCAGAAGATGTGCATGCAAATGGTGCTTTTGGCAGAACGCGCACGTGGATTTCTACCAAACGACGTGGTAAGCATGCCGATGCTGCTCTTTTTAGCACCCGCGCACGGATTTGTGCGAAAACGCGTTTTAAGCATGCACATGCATCTTTTGGTAGACGCGGATAAAGTTTTCTGCAAAACCACCAGATGTGCATGCAAATGGTGCTTTTTGCAGAACGCGCACGTGGATTTCTACCAAACGACGTGCTAAGCATGCCGATGCTGCTCTTTTTAGCACCCGCGCACGGATTTGTGCGAAAACGCGTTTTAAGCATGCACATGCATCTTTTGGTAGACGCGGATGAAGTTTTCTGCAAAACCACAAGATGTGCATGCAAATGGTGCTTTTTGCAGAACGCGCACGTGGATTTCTACCAAACGACGTGCTAAGCATGCCGATGCTGCTCTTTTTAGCACCCGCGCACGCATTTGTGCGAAAACGCGTTTTAAGCATGCACATGCATCTTTTGGTAGACGCGGATGAAGTTTTCTGCAAAACCAGAAGATGTGCATGCAAATGGTGCTTTTGGCAGAACGCGCACGTGGATTTCTACCAAACGACGTGCTAAGCATGCCGATGCTGCTCTTTTTAGCACCCGCGCACGGATTTGTGCGAAAACGCGTTTTAAGCATGCACATGCATCTTTTGGTAGACGCGGATGAAGTTTTCTGCTAAAACCACAAGGTGTGCATGCAAATGGTGCTTTTGGCAGAACGCGCACGTGGATTTCTACCAAACGACGTGCTAAGCATGCCGATGCTGCTCTTTTTAGCACCCGCGCACGCATTTGTGCGAAAACGCGCTTTAAGCATGCACATGCATATTTTGGTAGACGCGGATGAAGTTTTCTGCAAAACCAGAAGATGTGCATGCAAATGGTGCTTTTGGCAGAACGCGCACGTGGATTTCTACCAAACGACGTGCTAAGCATGCCGATGCTGCTCTTTTTAGCACCCGCGCACGGATTTGTGCGAAAACGCGTTTTAAGCATGCACATGCATCTTTTGGTAGACGCGGATGAAGTTTTCTGCAAAACCACAAGATGTGCATGCAAATGGTGCTTTTTGCAGAACGCGCACGTGGATTTCTACCAAACGACGTGCTAAGCATGCCGATGCTGCTCTTTTTAGCACCCGCGCACGGATTTGTGCGAAAACGCGTTTTAAGCATGCACATGCATCTTTTGGTAGACGCGGATGAAGTTTTCTGCAAAACCACAAGATGTGCATGCAAATGGTGCTTTTGGCAGAACGCGCACGTGGATTTCTACCAAACGACGTGCTAAGCATGCCGATGCTGCTCTTTTTAGCACCCGCGCACGCATTTGTGCGAAAACGCGTTTTAAGCATGCACATGCATCTTTTGGTAGACGCGGATGAAGTTTTCTGCAAAACCACAAGATGTGCATGCAAATGGTGCTTTTGGCAGAACGCGCACGTGGATTTCTACCAAACGACGTGCTAAGCATGCCGATGCTGCTCTTTTTAGCACCCGCGCACGGATTTGTGCGAAAACGCGTTTTAAGCATGCACATGCATCTTTTGGTAGACGCGGATGAAGTTTTCTGCAAAACCACAAGATGTGCATGCAAATGGTGATTTTGGCAGAACGCGCACGTGGATTTCTACCAAACGACGTGCTAAGCATGCCGATGCTGCTCTTTTTAGCACCCGCGCACGGATTTGTGCGAAAACGCGTTTTAAGCATGCACATGCATCTTTTGGTAGACGCGGATGAAGTTTTCTGCAAAACCACAAGATGTGCATGCAAATGGTGCTTTTGGCAGAACGCGCACGTGGGTTTCTACCAAACGACGTGCTAAGCATGCCGATGCTGCTCTTTTTAGCACCCGCGCACGCATTTGTGCGAAAACGCGTTTTAAGCATGCACATGCATCTTTTGGTAGACGCGGATGAAGTTTTCTGCAAAACCACAAGATGTGCGTGCAAATGTTGCTTTTGGCAGAACGCGCACGTGGAGTTCTACCAAACGACGTGCTAAGCATGCCGATGCTGCTCTTTTTAGCACCCGCGCACGGATTTGTGCGAAAACGCGTTTTAAGCATGCACATGCATCTTTTGGTAGACGCGGATGAAGTTTTCTGCAAAACCACAAGATGTACATGCAAATGGTGCTTTTGGCAGAACGCGCACGTGGATTTCTACCAAACGACGTGCTAAGCATGCCGATGCTGCTCTTTTTAGCACCCGCGCACGCATTTGTGCGAAAACGCGCTTTAAGCATGCACATGCATATTTTGGTAGACGCGGATGAAGTTTTCTGCAAAACCAGAAGATGTGCATGCAAATGGTGCTTTTGGCAGAACGCGCACGTGGATTTCTACCAAACGACGTGGTAAGCATGCCGATGCTGCTCTTTTTAGCACCCGCGCACGGATTTGTGCGAAAACGCGTTTTAAGCATGCACATGCATCTTTTGGTAGACGCGGATGAAGTTTTCTGCAAAACCACAAGATGTGCATGCAAATGGTGCTTTTTGCAGAACGCGCACGTGGATTTCTACCAAACGACGTGCTAAGCATGCCGATGCTGCTCTTTTTAGCACCCGCGCACGGATTTGTGCGAAAACGCGTTTTAAGCATGCACATGCATCTTTTGGTAGACGCGGATGAAGTTTTCTGCAAAACCACAAGATGTGCATGCAAATGGTGCTTTTGGCAGAATGCGCACGTGGATTTCTACCAAACGACGTGCTAAGCATGCCGATGCTGCTCTTTTTAGCACCCGCGCACGCATTTGTGCGAAAACGCGTTTTAAGCATGCACATGCATCTTTTGGTAGACGCGGATGAAGTTTTCTGCAAAACCACAAGATGTGCATGCAAATGGTGCTTTTGGCAGAACGCGCACGTGGATTTCTACCAAACGACGTGCTAAGCATGCCGATGCTGCTCTTTTTAGCACCCGCGCACGGATTTGTGCGAAAACGCGTTTTAAGCATGCACATGCATCTTTTGGTAGACGCGGATGAAGTTTTCTGCAAAACCACAAGATGTGCATGCAAATGGTGCTTTTGGCAGAACGCGCACGTGGATTTCTACCAAACGACGTGCTAAGCATGCCGATGCTGCTCTTTTTAGCACCCGCGCACGCATTTGTGCGAAAACGCGCTTTAAGCATGCACATGCATATTTTGGTAGACGCGGATGAAGTTTTCTGCAAAACCAGAAGATGTGCATGCAAATGGTGCTTTTGGCAGAACGCGCACGTGGATTTCTACCAAACGACGTGGTAAGCATGCCGATGCTGCTCTTTTTAGCACCCGCGCACGGATTTGTGCGAAAACGCGTTTTAAGCATGCACATGCATCTTTTGGTAGACGCGGATGAAGTTTTCTGCAAAACCACAAGATGTGCATGCAAATGGTGCTTTTTGCAGAACGCGCACGTGGATTTCTACCAAACGACGTGCTAAGCATGCCGATGCTGCTCTTTTTAGCACCCGCGCACGGATTTGTGCGAAAACGCGTTTTAAGCATGCACATGCATCTTTTGGTAGACGCGGATGAAGTTTTCTGCAAAACCACAAGATGTGCATGCAAATGGTGCTTTTGGCAGAATGCGCACGTGGATTTCTACCAAACGACGTGCTAAGCATGCCGATGCTGCTCTTTTTAGCACCCGCGCACGCATTTGTGCGAAAACGCGTTTTAAGCATGCACATGCATCTTTTGGTAGACGCGGATGCAGTTTTCTGCAAAACCACAAGATGTGCATGCAAATGGTGCTTTTGGCAGAACGCGCACGTGGATTTCTACCAAACGACGTGCTAAGCATGCCGATGCTGCTCTTTTTAGCACCCGCGCACGGATTTGTGCGAAAACGCGTTTTAAGCATGCACATGCATCTTTTGGTAGACGCGGATGAAGTTTTCTGCAAAACCACAAGATGTGCATGCAAATGGTGCTTTTGGCAGAACGCGCACGTGGATTTCTACCAAACGACGTGCTAAGCATGCCGATGCTGCTCTTTTTAGCACCCGCGCACGCATTTGTGCGAAAACGCGTTTTAAGCATGCACATGCATCTTTTGGTAGACGCGGATGAAGTTTTCTGCAAAACCACAAGATGTGCGTGCAAATGTTGCTTTTGGCAGAACGCGCACGTGGATTTCTACCAAACGACGTGCTAAGCATGCCGATGCTGCTCTTTTTAGCACCCGCGCACGGATTTGTGCGAAAACGCGTTTTAAGCATGCACATGCATCTTTTGGTAGACGCGGATGAAGTTTTCTGCAAAACCACAAGATGTACATGCAAATGGTGCTTTTGGCAGAACGCGCACGTGGATTTCTACCAAACGACGTGCTAAGCATGCCGATGCTGCTCTTTTTAGCACCCGCGCACGGATTTGTGCGAAAACGCGTTTTAAGCATGCACATGCATCTTTTGGTAGACGCGGATGAAGTTTTCTGCAAAACCACAAGGTGTGCATGCAAATGGTGCTTTTGGCAGAACGCGCACGTGGATTTCTACCAAACGACGTGCTAAGCATGCCGATGCTGCTCTTTTTAGCACCCGCGCACGCATTTGTGCGAAAACGCGCTTTAAGCATGCACATGCATATTTTGGTAGACGCGGATGAAGTTTTCTGCAAAACCAGAAGATGTGCATGCAAATGGTGCTTTTGGCAGAACGCGCACGTGGATTTCTACCAAACGACGTGGTAAGCATGCCGATGCTGCTCTTTTTAGCACCCGCGTACGGATTTGTGCGAAAACGCGTTTTAAGCATGCACATGCATCTTTTGGTAGACGCGGATGAAGTTTTCTGCAAAACCACAAGATGTGCATGCAAATGGTGCTTTTTGCAGAACGCGCACGTGGATTTCTACCAAACGACGTGCTAAGCATGCCGATGCTGCTCTTTTTAGCACCCGCGCACGGATTTGTGCGAAAACGCGTTTTAAGCATGCACATGCATCTTTTGGTAGACGCGGATGAAGTTTTCATCAAAACCACAAGATGTGCATGCAAATGGTGCTTTTGGCAGAACGCGCACGTGGATTTCTACCAAACGACGTGCTAAGCATGCCGATGCTGCTCTTTTTAGCACCCGCGCACGCATTTGTGCGAAAACGCGTTTTAAGCATGCACATGCATCTTTTGGTAGACGCGGATGAAGTTTTCTGCAAAACCACAAGATGTGCATGCAAATGGTGCTTTTGGCAGAACGCGCACGTGGATTTCTACCAAACGACGTGCTAAGCATGCCGATGCTGCTCTTTTTAGCACCCGCGCACGGATTTGTGCGAAAACGCGTTTTAAGCATGCACATGCATCTTTTGGTAGACGCGGATGAAGTTTTCTGCAAAACCACAAGATGTGCATGCAAATGGTGCTTTTGGCAGAACGCGCACGTGGATTTCTACCAAACGACGTGCTAAGCATGCCGATGCTGCTCTTTTTAGCACCCGCGCACGCATTTGTGCGAAAATGCTTTTTAAGCATGCACATGCATCTTTTGGTAGACGCGGATGAAGTTTTCTGCAAAACCACAAGATGTGCATGCAAATGGTGCTTTTGGCAGAACGCGCACGTGGATTTCTACCAAACGACGTGCTAAGCATGCCGATGCTGCTCTTTTTAGCACCCGCGCACGCATTTGTGCGAAAACGCGTTTTAAGCATGCACATGCATCTTTTGGTAGACGCGGATGAAGTTTTCTGCAAAACCACAAGATGTGCATGCAAATGGTGCTTTTGGCAGAACACGCACGTGGATTTCTACCAAACGACGTGCTAAGCATGCCGATGCTGCTCTTTTTAGCACCCGCGCACGGATTTGTGCGAAAACGCGTTTTAAGCATGCACATGCATCTTTTGGTAGACGCGGATGAAGTTTTCTGCAAAACCACAAGATGTGCAAGCAAATGGTGATTTTGGCAGAACGCACACGTGGATTTCTACCAAACGACGTGCTAAGCATGCCGATGCTGCTCTTTTTAGCACCCGCGCACGGATTTGAGCGAAAACGCGTTTTAAGCATGCACATGCATCTTTTGGTAGACGCGGATGAAGTTTTCTGCAAAACCACAAGATGTGCATGCAAATGGTGCTTTTGGCAGAACGCGCACGTGGATTTCTACCAAACGACGTGCTAAGCATGCCGATGCTGCTCTTTTTAGCACCCGCGCACACATTTGTGCGAAAACGCGTTTTAAGCATGCACATGCATCTTTTGGTAGACGCGGATGAAGTTTTCTGCAAAACCACAAGATGTGCGTGCAAATGTTGCTTTTGGCAGAACGCGCACGTGGATTTCTACCAAACGACGTGCTAAGCATGCCGATGCTGCTCTTTTTAGCACCCGCGCACGGATTTGTGCGAAAACGCGTTTTAAGCATGCACATGCATCTTTTGGTAGACGCGGATGAAGTTTTCTGCAAAACCACAAGATGTGCATGCAAATGGTGCTTTTGGCAGAACGCGCACGTGGATTTCTACCAAACGACGTGCTAAGCATGCCGATGCTGCTCTTTTTAGCACCCGCGCACGGATTTGTGCGAAAACGCGTTTTAAGCATGCACATGCATCTTTTGGTAGACGCGGATGAAGTTTTCTGCAAAACCACAAGATGTGCATGCAAATGGTGCTTTTGGCAGAACGCGCACGTGGATTTCTACCAAACGACGTGCTAAGCATGCCGATGCTGCTCTTTTTAGCACCCGCGCACGGATTTGTGCGAAAACGCGTTTTAAGCATGCACATGCATCCTTTGGTAGACGCGGATGAAGTTTTCTGCAAAACCACAAAATGTGCATGCAAATGGTGCTTTTGGCAGAACGCGCACGTGGATTTCTACCAAACGACGTGCTAAGCATGCCGATGCTGCTCTTTTTAGCACCCGCGCACGCATTTGTGCGAAAACGCGTTTTAAGCATGCACATGCATCTTTTGGTAGACGCGGATGAAGTTTTCTGCAAAACCACAAGATGTGCATGCAAATGGTGCTTTTGGCAGAACGCGCACGTGGATTTCTACCAAACGACGTGCTAAGCATGCCGATGCTGCTCTTTTTAGCACCCGCGCACGGATTTGTGCGAAAACGCGTTTTAAGCATGCACATGCATCTTTTGGTAGACGCGGATGAAGTTTTCTGCAAAACCACAAGATGTGCATGCAAATGGTGCTTTTGGCAGAACGCGCACGTGGATTTCTACCAAACGACGTGCTAAGCATGCCGATGCTGCTCTTTTTAGCACCCGCGCACGCATTTGTGCGAAAACGCGTTTTAAGCATGCACATGCATCTTTTGGTAGACGCGGATGAAGTTTTCTGCAAAACCACAAGATGAGCATGCAAATGGTGCTTTTGGCAGAACGCGCACGTGGATTTCTACCAAACGACGTGCTAAGCATGCCGATGCTGCTTTTTTAGCACCCGCGCACGGATTTGTGCGAAAACGCGTTTTAAGCATGCACATGCATCTTTTGGTAGACGCGGATGAAGTTTTCTGCAAAACCACAAGATGTGCATGCAAATGGTGCTTTTGGCAGAACGCGCACGTGGATTTCTACCAAACGACGTGCTAAGCATGCCGATGCTGCTCTTTTTAGCACCCGCGCACGCATTTGTGCGAAAACGCGTTTTAAGCATGCACATGCATCTTTTGGTAGACGCGGATGAAGTTTTCTGCAAAACCACAAGATGTGCATGCAAATGGTGCTTTTGGCAGAACGCGCACGTGGATTTCTACCAAACGACGTGCTAAGCATGCCGATGCTGCTCTTTTTAGCACCCGCGCACGGATTTGTGCGAAAACGCGTTTTAAGCATGCACATGCATCTTTTGGTAGACGCGGATGAAGTTTTCTGCAAAACCACAAGATGTGCATGCAAATGGTGCTTTTGGCAGAACGCGCACGTGGATTTCTACCAAACGACGTGCTAAGCATGCCGATGCTGCTCTTTTTAGCACCCGCGCACGGATTTGTGCGAAAACGCGTTTTAAGCATGCACATGCATCTTTTGGTAGACGCGGATGAAGTTTTCTGCAAAACCACAAGATGTGCATGCAAATGGTGCTTTTGGCAGAACGCGCACGTGGATTTCTACCAAACGACGTGCTAAGCATGCCGATGCTGCTCTTTTTAGCACCCGCGCACGCATTTGTGCGAAAACGCGTTTTAAGCATGCACATGCATCTTTTGGTAGACGCGGATGAAGTTTTCTGCAAAACCACAAGATGTGCATGCAAATGGTGCTTTTGGCAGAACGCGCACGTGCATTTCTACCAAACGACGTGCTAAGCATGCCGATGCTGCTCTTTTTAGCACCCGCGCACGGATTTGTGCGAAAACGCGTTTTAAGCATGCATATGCATCTTTTGGTAGACGCGGATGAAGTTTTCTACAAAACCACAAGATGTGCATGCAAATGGTGCTTTTGGCAGAACGCGCACGTGGATTTCTACCAAACGACGTGCTAAGCATGCCGATGCTGCTCTTTTTAGCACCCGCGCACGCATTTGTGCGAAAACGCGTTTTAAGCATGCACATGCATCTTTTGGTAGACGCGGATGAAGTTTTCTGCAAAACCACAAGATGTGCATGCAAATGGTGCTTTTGGCAGAACGCGCACGTGGATTTCTACCAAACGACGTGCTAAGCATGCCGATGCTGCTCTTTTTAGCACCCGCGCACGCATTTGTGCGAAAACGCGTTTTAAGCATGCACATGCATCTTTTGGTAGACGCGGATGAAGTTTTCTGCAAAACCACAAGATGTGCATGCAAATGGTGCTTTTGGCAGAACGCGCACGTGGATTTCTACCAAACGACGTGCTAAGCATGCCGATGCTGCTCTTTTTAGCACCCGCGCGCGGATTTGTGCGAAAACGCGTTTTAAGCATGCACATGCATCTTTTGGTAGACGCGGATGAAGTTTTCTGCAAAACCACAAGATGTGCATGCAAATGGTGCTTTTGGCAGAACGCGCACGTGGATTTCTACCAAACGACGTGCTAAGCATGCCGATGCTGCTCTTTTTAGCACCCGCGCACGGATTTGTGCGAAAACGCGTTTTAAGCATGCACATGCATCTTTTGGTAGACGCGGATGAAGTTTTCTACAAAACCACAAGATGTGCATGCAAATGGTGCTTTTGGCAGAACGCGCACGTGGATTTCTACCAAACGACGTGCTAAGCATGCCGATGCTGCTCTTTTTAGCACCCGCGCACGGATTTGGGCGAAAACGCGTTTTAAGCATGCACATGCATCTTTTGGTAGACGCGGATGAAGTTTTCTGCAAAACCACAAGATGTGCATGCAAATGGTGCTTTTGGCAGAACGCGCACGTGGATTTCTACCAAACGACGTGCTAAGCATGCCGATGCTGCTCTTTTTAGCACCCGTGCGCGGATTTGTGCGAAAACGCGTTTGAAGCATGCACATGCATCTTTTGGTAGACGCGGATGAAGTTTTCTGCAAAACCAGAAGATGTGCATGCAAATGGTGCTTTTGGCAGAACGCGCACGTGGATTTCTACCAAACGACGTGCTAAGCATGCCGATGCTGCTCTTTTTAGCACCCGCGCGCGGATTTGTGCGAAAACGCGTTTTAAGCATGCGCATGCATCTTTTGGTAGACGCGGATGAAGTTTTCTGCAAAACCACAAGATGTGCATGCAAATGGTGCTTTTGGCAGAACGCGCACGTGGATTTCTACCAAACGACGTGCTAAGCATGCCGATGCTGCTCTTTTTAGCACCCGCGCACGGATTTGTGCGAAAACGCGTTTTAAGCATGCACATGCATCTTTTGGTAGACGCGGATGAAGTTTTCTGCAAAACCACAAGATGAGCATGCAAATGGTGCTTTTGGCAGAACGCGCACGTGGATTTCTACCAAACGACGTGCTAAGCATGCCGATGCTGCTTTTTTAGCACCCGCGCACGGATTTGTGCGAAAACGCGTTTTAAGCATGCACATGCATCTTTTGGTAGACGCGGATGAAGTTTTCTGCAAAACCACAAGATGTGCGTGCAAATGGTGCTTTTGGCAGAACGCGCACGTGGATTTCTACCAAACGACGTGCTAAGCATGCCGATGCTGCTCTTTTTAGCACCCGCGCACGCATTTGTGCGAAAACGCGTTTTAAGCATGCACATGCATCTTTTGGTAGACGCGGATGAAGTTTTCTGCAAAACCACAAGATGTGCATGCAAATGGTGCTTTTGGCAGAACGCGCACGTGGATTTCTACCAAACGACGTGCTAAGCATGCCGATGCTGCTCTTTTTAGCACCCGCGCACGGATTTGTGCGAAAACGCGTTTTAAGCATGCACATGCATCTTTTGGTAGACGCGGATGAAGTTTTCCGCAAAACCACAAGATGTGCATGCAAATGGTGCTTTTGGCAGAACGCGCACGTGGATTTCTACCAAACGACGTGCTAAGCATGCCGATGCTGCTCTTTTTAGCACCCTCGCACGGATTTGTGCGAAAACGCGTTTTAAGCATGCACATGCATCTTTTGGTAGACGCGGATGAAGTTTTCTGCAAAACCACAAGATGTGCATGCAAATGGTGCTTTTGGCAGAACGCGCACGTGGATTTCTACCAAACGACGTGCTAAGCATGCCGATGCTGCTCTTTTTAGCACCCGCGCACGCATTTGTGCGAAAACGCGTTTTAAGCATGCACATGCATCTTTTGGTAGACGCGGATGAAGTTTTCTGCAAAACCACAAGATGTGCATGCAAATGGTGCTTTTGGCAGAACGCGCACGTGGATTTCTACCAAACGACGTGCTAAGCATGCCGATGCTGCTCTTTTTAGCACCCGCGCACGGATTTGTGCGAAAACGCGTTTTAAGCATGCATATGCATCTTTTGGTAGACGCGGATGAAGTTTTCTACAAAACCACAAGATGTGCATGCAAATGGTGCTTTTGGCAGAACGCGCACGTGGATTTCTACCAAACGACGTGCTAAGCATGCCGATGCTGCTCTTTTTAGCACCCGCGCACGCATTTGTGCGAAAACGCGTTTTAAGCATGCACATGCATCTTTTGGTTGACGCGGATGAAGTTTTCTGCAAAACCACAAGATGTGCATGCAAATGGTGCTTTTGGCAGAACGCGCACGTGGATTTCTACCAAACGACGTGCTAAGCATGCCGATGCTGCTCTTTTTAGCACCCGCGCACGCATTTGTGCGAAAACGCGTTTTAAGCATGCACATGCATCTTTTGGTAGACGCGGATGAAGTTTTCTGCAAAACCACAAGGTGTGCATTGAAATGGTGCTTTTGGCAGAACGCGCACGTGGATTTCTACCAAACGACGTGCTAAGCATGCCGATGCTGCTCTTTTTAGCACCCGCGCACGCATTTGTGCGAAAACGCGCTTTAAGCATGCACATGCATATTTTGGTAGACGCGGATGAAGTTTTCTGCAAAACCAGAAGATGTGCATGCAAATGGTGCTTTTGGCAGAACGCGCACGTGGATTTCTACCAAACGACGTGCTAAGCATGCCGATGCTGCTCTTTTTAGCACCCGCGCACGGATTTGTGCGAAAACGCGTTTTAAGCATGCACATGCATCTTTTGGTAGACGCGGATGAAGTTTTCTGCAAAACCACAAGATGTGCATGCAAATGGTGCTTTTTGCAGAACGCGCACGTGGATTTCTACCAAACGACGTGCTAAGCATGCCGATGCTGCTCTTTTTAGCACCCGCGCACGGATTTGTGCGAAAACGCGTTTTAAGCATGCACATGCATCTTTTGGTAGACGCGGATGAAGTTTTCTGCAAAACCACAAGATGTGCATGCAAATGGTGCTTTTGGCAGAACGCGCACGTGGATTTCTACCAAACGACGTGCTAAGCATGCCGATGCTGCTCTTTTTAGCACCCGCGCACGCATTTGTGCGAAAACGCGTTTTAAGCATGCACATGCATCTTTTGGTAGACGCGGATGAAGTTTTCTGCAAAACCACAAGATGTGCATGCAAATGGTGCTTTTGGCAGAACGCGCACGTGGATTTCTACCAAACGACGTGCTAAGCATGCCGATGCTGCTCTTTTTAGCACCCGCGCACGGATTTGTGCGAAAACGCGTTTTAAGCATGCACATGCATCTTTTGGTAGACGCGGATGAAGTTTTCTGCAAAACCACAAGATGTGCATGCAAATGGTGATTTTGGCAGAACGCGCACGTGGATTTCTACCAAACGACGTGCTAAGCATGCCGATGCTGCTCTTTTTAGCACCCGCGCACGGATTTGTGCGAAAACGCGTTTTAAGCATGCACATGCATCTTTTGGTAGACGCGGATGAAGTTTTCTGCAAAACCACAAGATGTGCATGCAAATGGTGCTTTTGGCAGAACGCGCACGTGGATTTCTACCAAACGACGTGCTAAGCATGCCGATGCTGCTCTTTTTAGCACCCGCGCACGGATTTGTGCGAAAACGCGTTTTAAGCATGCACATGCATCTTTTGGTAGACGCGGATGAAGTTTTCTGCAAAACCACAAGATGTGCATGCAAATGGTGCTTTTGGCAGAACGCGCACGTGGATTTCTACCAAACGACGTGCTAAGCATGCCGATGCTGCTCTTTTTAGCACCCGCGCACGCATTTGTGCGAAAACGCGTTTTAAGCATGCACATGCATCTTTTGGTAGACGCGGATGAAGTTTTCTGCAAAACCACAAGATGTGCATGCAAATGGTGCTTTTGGCAGAACGCGCACGTGGATTTCTACCAAACGACGTGCTAAGCATGCCGATGCTGCTCTTTTTAGCACCCGCGCACGGATTTGTGCGAAAACGCGTTTTAAGCATGCATATGCATCTTTTGGTAGACGCGGATGAAGTTTTCTACAAAACCACAAGATGTGCATGCAAATGGTGCTTTTGGCAGAACGCGCACGTGGATTTCTACCAAACGACGTGCTAAGCATGCCGATGCTGCTCTTTTTAGCACCCGCGCACGCATTTGTGCGAAAACGCGTTTTAAGCATGCACATGCATCTTTTGGTAGACGCGGATGAAGTTTTCTGCAAAACCACAAGATGTGCATGCAAATGGTGCTTTTGGCAGAACGCGCACGTGGATTTCTACCAAACGACGTGCTAAGCATGCCGATGCTGCTCTTTTTAGCACCCGCGCACGCATTTGTGCGAAAACGCGTTTTAAGCATGCACATGCATCTTTTGGTAGACGCGGATGAAGTTTTCTGCAAAACCACAAGATGTGCATGCAAATGGTGCTTTTGGCAGAACGCGCACGTGGATTTCTACCAAACGACGTGCTAAGCATGCCGATGCTGCTCTTTTTAGCACCCGCGCGCGGATTTGTGCGAAAACGCGTTTTAAGCATGCACATGCATCTTTTGGTAGACGCGGATGAAGTTTTCTGCAAAACCACAAGATGTGCATGCAAATGGTGCTTTTGGCAGAACGCGCACGTGGATTTCTACCAAACGACGTGCTAAGCATGCCGATGCTGCTCTTTTTAGCACCCGCGCGCGGATTTGTGCGAAAACGCGTTTTAAGCATGCACATGCATCTTTTGGTGGACGCGGATGAAGTTTTCTGCAAAACCACAAGATGTGCATGCAAATGGTGCTTTTGGCAGAACGCGCACGTGGATTTCTACCAAACGACGTGCTAAGCATGCCGATGCTGCTCTTTTTAGCACCCGCGCACGGATTTGTGCGAAAACGCGTTTTAAGCATGCACATGCATCTTTTGGAAGACGCGGATGAAGTTTTCTACAAAACCACAAGATGTGCATGCAAATGGTGCTTTTGGCAGAACGCGCACGTGGATTTCTACCAAACGACGTGCTAAGCATGCCGATGCTGCTCTTTTTAGCACCCGCGCACGGATTTGGGCGAAAACGCGTTTTAAGCATGCACATGCATCTTTTGGTAGACGCGGATGAAGTTTTCTGCAAAACCACAAGATGTGCATGCAAATGGTGCTTTTGGCAGAACGCGCACGTGGATTTCTACCAAACGACGCGCTAAGCATGCCGATGCTGCTCTTTTTAGCACCCGTGCGCGGATTTGTGCGAAAACGCGTTTGAAGCATGCACATGCATCTTTTGGTAGACGCGGATGAAGTTTTCTGCAAAACCAGAAGATGTGCATGCAAATGGTGCTTTTGGCAGAACGCGCACGTGGATTTCTACCAAACGACGTGCTAAGCATGCCGATGCTGCTCTTTTTAGCACCCGCGCGCGGATTTGTGCGAAAACGCGTTTTAAGCATGCGCATGCATCTTTTGGTAGACGCGGATGAAGTTTTCTGCAAAACCACAAGATGTGCATGCAAATGGTGCTTTTGGCAGAACGCGCACGTGGATTTCTACCAAACGACGTGCTAAGCATGCCGATGCTGCTCTTTTTAGCACCCGCGCACGGATTTGTGCGAAAACGCGTTTTAAGCATGCACATGCATCTTTTGGTAGACGCGGATGAAGTTTTCTGCAAAACCACAAGATGAGCATGCAAATGGTGCTTTTGGCAGAACGCGCACGTGGATTTCTACCAAACGACGTGCTAAGCATGCCGATGCTGCTTTTTTAGCACCCGCGCACGGATTTGTGCGAAAACGCGTTTTAAGCATGCACATGCATCTTTTGGTAGACGCGGATGAAGTTTTCTGCAAAACCACAAGATGTGCGTGCAAATGGTGCTTTTGGCAGAACGCGCACGTGGATTTCTACCAAACGACGTGCTAAGCATGCCGATGCTGCTCTTTTTAGCACCCGCGCACGCATTTGTGCGAAAACGCGTTTTAAGCATGCACATGCATCTTTTGGTAGACGCGGATGAAGTTTTCTGCAAAACCACAAGATGTGCATGCAAATGGTGCTTTTCGCAGAACGCGCACGTGGATTTCTACCAAACGACGTGCTAAGCATGCCGATGCTGCTCTTTTTAGCACCCGCGCACGGATTTGTGCGAAAACGCGTTTTAAGCATGCACATGCATCTTTTGGTAGACGCGGATGAAGTTTTCTGCAAAACCACAAGATGTGCATGCAAATGGTGCTTTTGGCAGAACGCGCACGTGGATTTCTACCAAACGACGTGCTAAGCATGCCGATGCTGCTCTTTTTAGCACCCGCGCACGGATTTGTGCGAAAACGCGTTTTAAGCATGCACATGCATCTTTTGGTAGACGCGGATGAAGTTTTCTGCAAAACCACAAGATGTGCATGCAAATGGTGCTTTTGGCAGAACGCGCACGTGGATTTCTACCAAACGACGTGCTAAGCATGCCGATGCTGCTCTTTTTAGCACCCGCGCACGCATTTGTGCGAAAACGCGTTTTAAGCATGCACATGCATCTTTTGGTAGACGCGGATGAAGTTTTCTGCAAAACCACAAGATGTGCATGCAAATGGTGCTTTTGGCAGAACGCGCACGTGGATTTCTAACAAACGACGTGCTAAGCATGCCGATGCTGCTCTTTTTAGCACCCGCGCACGGATTTGTGCGAAAACGCGTTTTAAGCATGCATATGCATCTTTTGGTAGACGCGGATGAAGTTTTCTACAAAACCACAAGATGTGCATGCAAATGGTGCTTTTGGCAGAACGCGCACGTGGATTTCTACCAAACGACGTGCTAAGCATGCCGATGCTGCTCTTTTTAGCACCCGCGCACGCATTTGTGCGAAAACGCGTTTTAAGCATGCACATGCATCTTTTGGTAGACGCGGATGAAGTTTTCTGCAAAACCACAAGATGTGCATGCAAATGGTGCTTTTGGCAGAACGCGCACGTGGATTTCTACCAAACGACGTGCTAAGCATGCCGATGCTGCTCTTTTTAGCACCCGCGCACGGATTTGTGCGAAAACGCGTTTTAAGCATGCACATGCATCTTTTGGTAGACGCGGATGAAGTTTTCTGCAAAACCACAAGATGTGCATGCAAATGGTGATTTTGGCAGAACGCGCACGTGGATTTCTACCAAACGACGTGCTAAGCATGCCGATGCTGCTCTTTTTAGCACCCGCGCACGGATTTGTGCGAAAACGCGTTTTAAGCATGCACATGCATCTTTTGGTAGACGCGGATGAAGTTTTCTGCAAAACCACAAGATGTGCATGCAAATGGTGCTTTTGGCAGAACGCGCACGTGGATTTCTACCAAACGACGTGCTAAGCATGCCGATGCTGCTCTTTTTAGCACCCGCGCACGCATTTGTGCGAAAACGCGTTTTAAGCATGCACATGCATCTTTTGGTAGACGCGGATGAAGTTTTCTGCAAAACCACAAGATGTGCGTGCAAATGTTGCTTTTGGCAGAACGCGCACGTGGAGTTCTACCAAACGACGTGCTAAGCATGCCGATGCTGCTCTTTTTAGCACCCGCGCACGGATTTGTGCGAAAACGCGTTTTAAGCATGCACATGCATCTTTTGGTAGACGCGGATGAAGTTTTCTGCAAAACCACAAGATGTACATGCAAATGGTGCTTTTGGCAGAACGCGCACGTGGATTTCTACCAAACGACGTGCTAAGCATGCCGATGCTGCTCTTTTTAGCACCCGCGCACGCATTTGTGCGAAAACGCGCTTTAAGCATGCACATGCATATTTTGGTAGACGCGGATGAAGTTTTCTGCAAAACCAGAAGATGTGCATGCAAATGGTGCTTTTGGCAGAACGCGCACGTGGATTTCTACCAAACGACGTGGTAAGCATGCCGATGCTGCTCTTTTTAGCACCCGCGCACGGATTTGTGCGAAAACGCGTTTTAAGCATGCACATGCATCTTTTGGTAGACGCGGATGAAGTTTTCTGCAAAACCACAAGATGTGCATGCAAATGGTGCTTTTTGCAGAACGCGCACGTGGATTTCTACCAAACGACGTGCTAAGCATGCCGATGCTGCTCTTTTTAGCACCCGCGCACGGATTTGTGCGAAAACGCGTTTTAAGCATGCACATGCATCTTTTGGTAGACGCGGATGAAGTTTTCTGCAAAACCACAAGATGTGCATGCAAATGGTGCTTTTGGCAGAACGCGCACGTGGATTTCTACCAAACGACGTGCTAAGCATGCCGATGCTGCTCTTTTTAGCACCCGCGCACGGATTTGTGCGAAAACGCGTTTTAAACATGCACATGCATCTTTTGGTAGACGCGGATGAAGTTTTCTGCAAAACCACAAGATGTGCATGCAAATGGTGCTTTTGGCAGAACGCGCACGTGGATTTCTACCAAACGACGTGCTAAGCATGCCGATGCTGCTCTTTTTAGCACCCGCGCACGCATTTGTGCGAAAACGCGTTTTAAGCATGCACATGCATCTTTTGGTAGACGCGGATGAAGTTTTCTGCAAAACCACAAGATGTGCGTGCAAATGTTGCTTTTGGCAGAACGCGCACGTGGATTTCTACCAAACGACGTGCTAAGCATGCCGATGCTGCTCTTTTTAGCACCCGCGCACGGATTTGTGCGAAAACGCGTTTTAAGCATGCACATGCATCTTTTGGTAGACGCGGATGAAGTTTTCTGCAAAACCACAAGATGTACATGCAAATGGTGCTTTTGGCAGAACGCGCACGTGGATTTCTACCAAACGACGTGCTAAGCATGCCGATGCTGCTCTTTTTAGCACCCGCGCACGGATTTGTGCGAAAACGCGTTTTAAGCATGCACATGCATCTTTTGGTAGACGCGGATGAAGTTTTCTGCAAAACCACAAGGTGTGCATGCAAATGGTGCTTTTGGCAGAACGCGCACGTGGATTTCTACCAAACGACGTGCTAAGCATGCCGATGCTGCTCTTTTTAGCACCCGCGCACGCATTTGTGCGAAAACGCGCTTTAAGCATGCACATGCATATTTTGGTAGACGCGGATGAAGTTTTCTGCAAAACCAGAAGATGTGCATGCAAATGGTGCTTTTGGCAGAACGCGCACGTGGATTTCTACCAAACGACGTGGTAAGCATGCCGATGCTGCTCTTTTTAGCACCCGCGTACGGATTTGTGCGAAAACGCGTTTTAAGCATGCACATGCATCTTTTGGTAGACGCGGATGAAGTTTTCTGCAAAACCACAAGATGTGCATGCAAATGGTGCTTTTTGCAGAACGCGCACGTGGATTTCTACCAAACGACGTGCTAAGCATGCCGATGCTGCTCTTTTTAGCACCCGCGCACGGATTTGTGCGAAAACGCGTTTTAAGCATGCACATGCATCTTTTGGTAGACGCGGATGAAGTTTTCATCAAAACCACAAGATGTGCATGCAAATGGTGCTTTTGGCAGAACGCGCACGTGGATTTCTACCAAACGACGTGCTAAGCATGCCGATGCTGCTCTTTTTAGCACCCGCGCACGCATTTGTGCGAAAACGCGTTTTAAGCATGCACATGCATCTTTTGGTAGACGCGGATGAAGTTTTCTGCAAAACCACAAGATGTGCATGCAAATGGTGCTTTTGGCAGAACGCGCACGTGGATTTCTACCAAACGACGTGCTAAGCATGCCGATGCTGCTCTTTTTAGCACCCGCGCACGGATTTGTGCGAAAACGCGTTTTAAGCATGCACATGCATCTTTTGGTAGACGCGGATGAAGTTTTCTGCAAAACCACAAGATGTGCATGCAAATGGTGCTTTTGGCAGAACGCGCACGTGGATTTCTACCAAACGACGTGCTAAGCATGCCGATGCTGCTCTTTTTAGCACCCGCGCACGCATTTGTGCGAAAACGCTTTTTAAGCATGCACATGCATCTTTTGGTAGACGCGGATGAAGTTTTCTGCAAAACCACAAGATGTGCATGCAAATGGTGCTTTTGGCAGAACGCGCACGTGGATTTCTACCAAACGACGTGCTAAGCATGCCGATGCTGCTCTTTTTAGCACCCGCGCACGCATTTGTGCGAAAACGCGTTTTAAGCATGCACATGCATCTTTTGGTAGACGCGGATGAAGTTTTCTGCAAAACCACAAGATGTGCATGCAAATGGTGCTTTTGGCAGAACACGCACGTGGATTTCTACCAAACGACGTGCTAAGCATGCCGATGCTGCTCTTTTTAGCACCCGCGCACGGATTTGTGCGAAAACGCGTTTTAAGCATGCACATGCATCTTTTGGTAGACGCGGATGAAGTTTTCTGCAAAACCACAAGATGTGCAAGCAAATGGTGATTTTGGCAGAACGCACACGTGGATTTCTACCAAACGACGTGCTAAGCATGCCGATGCTGCTCTTTTTAGCACCCGCGCACGGATTTGTGCGAAAACGCGTTTTAAGCATGCACATGCATCTTTTGGTAGACGCGGATGAAGTTTTCTGCAAAACCACAAGATGTGCATGCAAATGGTGCTTTTGGCAGAACGCGCACGTGGATTTCTACCAAACGACGTGCTAAGCATGCCGATGCTGCTCTTTTTAGCACCCGCGCACGCATTTGTGCGAAAACGCGTTTTAAGCATGCACATGCATCTTTTGGTAGACGCGGATGAAGTTTTCTGCAAAACCACAAGATGTGCGTGCAAATGTTGCTTTTGGCAGAACGCGCACGTGGATTTCTACCAAACGACGTGCTAAGCATGCCGATGCTGCTCTTTTTAGCACCCGCGCACGGATTTGTGCGAAAACGCGTTTTAAGCATGCACATGCATCTTTTGGTAGACGCGGATGAAGTTTTCTGCAAAACCACAAGATGTGCATGCAAATGGTGCTTTTGGCAGAACGCGCACGTGGATTTCTACCAAACGACGTGCTAAGCATGCCGATGCTGCTCTTTTTAGCACCCGCGCACGGATTTGTGCGAAAACGCGTTTTAAGCATGCACATGCATCTTTTGGTAGACGCGGATGAAGTTTTCTGCAAAACCACAAGATGTGCATGCAAATGGTGCTTTTGGCAGAACGCGCACGTGGATTTCTACCAAACGACGTGCTAAGCATGCCGATGCTGCTCTTTTTAGCACCCGCGCACGGATTTGTGCGAAAACGCGTTTTAAGCATGCACATGCATCTTTTGGTAGACGCGGATGAAGTTTTCTGCAAAACCACAAAATGTGCATGCAAATGGTGCTTTTGGCAGAACGCGCACGTGGATTTCTACCAAACGACGTGCTAAGCATGCCGATGCTGCTCTTTTTAGCACCCGCGCACGCATTTGTGCGAAAACGCGTTTTAAGCATGCACATGCATCTTTTGGTAGACGCGGATGAAGTTTTCTGCAAAACCACAAGATGTGCATGCAAATGGTGCTTTTGGCAGAACGCGCACGTGGATTTCTACCAAACGACGTGCTAAGCATGCCGATGCTGCTCTTTTTAGCACCCGCGCACGGATTTGTGCGAAAACGCGTTTTAAGCATGCACATGCATCTTTTGGTAGACGCGGATGAAGTTTTCTGCAAAACCACAAGATGTGCATGCAAATGGTGCTTTTGGCAGAACGCGCACGTGGATTTCTACCAAACGACGTGCTAAGCATGCCGATGCTGCTCTTTTTAGCACCCGCGCACGCATTTGTGCGAAAACGCGTTTTAAGCATGCACATGCATCTTTTGGTAGACGCGGATGAAGTTTTCTGCAAAACCACAAGATGTGCGTGCAAATGGTGCTTTTGGCAGAACGCGCACGTGGATTTCTACCAAACGACGTGCTAAGCATGCCGATGCTGCTCTTTTTAGCACCCGCGCACGGATTTGTGCGAAAACGCGTTTTAAGCATGCACATGCATCTTTTGGTAGACGCGGATGAAGTTTTCTGCAAAACCACAAGATGTGCATGCAAATGGTGCTTTTGGCAGAACGCGCACGTGGATTTCTACCAAACGACGTGCTAAGCATGCCGATGCTGCTCTTTTTAGCACCCGCGCACGGATTTGTGCGAAAACGCGTTTTAAGCATGCACATGCATCTTTTGGTAGACGCGGATGAAGTTTTCTGCAAAACCACAAGATGAGCATGCAAATGGTGCTTTTGGCAGAACGCGCACGTGGATTTCTACCAAACGACGTGCTAAGCATGCCGATGCTGCTTTTTAGCACCCGCGCACGGATTTGTGCGAAAACGCGTTTTAAGCATGCACATGCATCTTTTGGTAGACGCGGATGAAGTTTTCTGCAAAACCACAAGATGTGCATGCAAATGGTGCTTTTTGGCAGAACGCGCACGTGGATTTCTACCAAACGACGTGCTAAGCATGCCGATGCTGCTCTTTTTAGCACCCGCGCACGCATTTGTGCGAAAACGCGTTTTAGAAGCATGCACATGCATCTTTTGGTAGACGCGGATGAAGTTTTCTGGCAAAAACCACAAGATGTGCAATGCAAATGGTGCTTTTGGCAGAACGCGCACGTGGATTTCTACCAAACGACGTGCTAAGCATGCCGATGCTGCTCTTTTTAGCACCCGCGCACGGATTTGTGCGAAAACGCGTTTTAAGCATGCACATGCATCTTTTGGTAGACGCGATGAAGTTTTCTGCAAAACCACAAGATGTGCATGCAAATGGTGCTTTTGGCAGAACGCGCACGTGGATTTCTACCAAACGACGTGGTAAGCATGCCGATGCTGCTCTTTTTAGCACCCGCGCACGGATTTGCTGCGAAAACGCGTTTTAAGCATGCACATGCATCTTTTGGTAGACGCGGATGAAGTTTTCTGCAAAACCACAAGATGTGCATGCAAATGGTGCTTTTTGCAGAACGCGCACGTGGATTTCTACCAAACGACGTGCTAAGCATGCCGATGCTGCTCTTTTTAGCACCCGCGCACGGATTTGTGCGAAAACGCGTTTTAAGCAATGCACATGCATCTTTTGGTAGACGCGGATGAAGTTTTCTGCAAAACCACAAGATGTGCATGCAAATGGTGCTTTTGGCAGAACGCGCACGTGGATTTCTACCAAACGACGTGCTAAGCATGCCGATGCTGCTCTTTTTAGCACCCGCGCACGGATTTTGTGCGAAAACGCGTTTTAAACATGCACATGCATCTTTTGGTAGACGCGGATGAAGTTTTCCTGCAAAACCACAAGATGTGCATGCAAATGGTGCTTTTGGCAGAACGCGCACGTGGATTTCTACCAAACGACGTGCTAAGCATGCCGATGCTGCTCTTTTTAGCACCCGCGCACGCATTTGTGCGAATAAACGCGTTTTAAGCATGCACATGCATCTTTTGGTAGACGCGGATGAAGTTTTCTGCAAAACCACAAGATGTGCGTGCAAATGTTGCTTTTGGCAGAACGCGCACGTGGATTTCTACCAAACGACGTGCTAAGCATGCCGATGCTGCTCTTTTTAGCACCCGCGCACGGATTTGTGCGAAAACGCGTTTTAAGCATGCACATGCATCTTTTGGTAGACGCGGATGAAGTTTTTCTGCAAAACCACAAGATGTACATGCAAATGGTGCTTTTGGCAGAACGCGCCACGTGGATTTCTACCAAACGACGTGCTAAGCATGCCGATGCTGCTCTTTTTAGCACCCGCGCACGGATTTGTGCGAAAACGCGTTTTAAGCATGCACATGCATCTTTTGGTAGACGCGGATGAAGTTTTCTGCAAAACCACAAGGTGTGCATGGCAAATGGTGCTTTTGGCAGAACGCGCACGTGGATTTTCTACCAAACGACGTGCTAAGCATGCCGATGCTGCTCTTTTTAGCACCCGCGCACGCATTTGTGCGGAAAACGCGCTTTAAGCATGCACATGCATATTTTGGTAGACGCGGATGAAGTTTTTCTGCAAAACCAGAAGATGTGCATGCAAATGGTGCTTTTGGCAGAAACGCGCACGTGGATTTCTACCAAACGACGTGGTAAGCATGCCGATGCTGCTCTTTTTAGCACCCGCGTACGGATTTGTGCGAAAAACGCGTTTTAAGCATGCACATGCATCTTTTTGGTAGACGCGGATGAAGTTTTCTGCAAAACCACAAGATGTGCATGCAAATGGTGCTTTTTGCAGAAATCGCGCACGTGGATTTCTACCAAACGACGTGCTAAGCATGCCGATGCTGCTCTTTTTAGCACCCGCGCACGGATTTGTGCGAAAACGCGTTTTAAGCATGCACATGCATCTTTTGGTAGACGCGGATGAAGTTTTCATCAAAACCACAAGATGTGCATGCAAATGGTGCTTTTGGCAGAACGCGCACGTGGATTTTCTACCAAACGACGTGCTAAGCATGCCGATGCTGCTCTTTTTAGCACCCGCGCACGCATTTGTGCCGAAAACGCGTTTTAAGCATGCACATGCATCTTTTGGTAGACGCGGAATGAAGTTTTCTGCAAAACCACAAGATGTGCATGCAAATGGTGCTTTTGGCAGAACGCGCACGTGGATTTCTACCAAACGACGTGCTAAGCATGCCGATGCTGCTCTTTTTAGCACCCGCGCACGGATTTGTGCGAAAACGCGTTTTAAGCATGCACATGCATCTTTTGGTAGACGCGGATGAAGTTTTCTGCAAAACCACAAGATGTGCATGCAAATGGTGCTTTTGGCAGAACGCGCACGTGGATTTCTACCAAACGACGTGCTAAGCATGCCGATGCTGCTCTTTTTAGCACCCGCGCACGCATTTGTGCGAAAACGCTTTTTAAGCATGCACATGCATCTTTTGGTAGACGCGGATGAAGTTTTCTGCAAAACCACAAGATGTGCATGCAAATGGTGCTTTTGGCAGAACGCGCACGTGGATTTCTACCAAACGACGTGCTAAGCATGCCGATGCTGCTCTTTTTAGCACCCGCGCACGCATTTGTGCGAAAACGCGTTTTAAGCATGCACATGCATCTTTTGGTAGACGCGGATGAAGTTTTCTGCAAAACCACAAGATGTGCATGCAAATGGTGCTTTTGGCAGAACACGCACGTGGATTTCTACCAAACGACGTGCTAAGCATGCCGATGCTGCTCTTTTTAGCACCCGCGCACGGATTTGTGCGAAAACGCGTTTTAAGCATGCACATGCATCTTTTGGTAGACGCGGATGAAGTTTTCTGCAAAACCACAAGATGTGCAAGCAAATGGTGATTTTGGCAGAACGCACACGTGGATTTCTACCAAACGACGTGCTAAGCATGCCGATGCTGCTCTTTTTAGCACCCGCGCACGGATTTGTGCGAAAACGCGTTTTAAGCATGCACATGCATCTTTTGGTAGACGCGGATGAAGTTTTCTGCAAAACCACAAGATGTGCATGCAAATGGTGCTTTTGGCAGAACGCGCACGTGGATTTCTACCAAACGACGTGCTAAGCATGCCGATGCTGCTCTTTTTAGCACCCGCGCACGCATTTGTGCGAAAACGCGTTTTAAGCATGCACATGCATCTTTTGGTAGACGCGGATGAAGTTTTCTGCAAAACCACAAGATGTGCGTGCAAATGTTGCTTTTGGCAGAACGCGCACGTGGATTTCTACCAAACGACGTGCTAAGCATGCCGATGCTGCTCTTTTTAGCACCCGCGCACGGATTTGTGCGAAAACGCGTTTTAAGCATGCACATGCATCTTTTGGTAGACGCGGATGAAGTTTTCTGCAAAACCACAAGATGTGCATGCAAATGGTGCTTTTGGCAGAACGCGCACGTGGATTTCTACCAAACGACGTGCTAAGCATGCCGATGCTGCTCTTTTTAGCACCCGCGCACGGATTTGTGCGAAAACGCGTTTTAAGCATGCACATGCATCTTTTGGTAGACGCGGATGAAGTTTTCTGCAAAACCACAAGATGTGCATGCAAATGGTGCTTTTGGCAGAACGCGCACGTGGATTTCTACCAAACGACGTGCTAAGCATGCCGATGCTGCTCTTTTTAGCACCCGCGCACGGATTTGTGCGAAAACGCGTTTTAAGCATGCACATGCATCTTTTGGTAGACGCGGATGAAGTTTTTCTGCAAAACCACAAAATGTGCATGCAAATGGTGCTTTTGGCAGAACGCGCACGTGGATTTCTACCAAACGACGTGCTAAGCATGCCGATGCTGCTCTTTTTAGCACCCGCGCACGCATTTGTGCGAAAACGCGTTTTAAGCATGCACATGCATCTTTTGGTAGACGCGGATGAAGTTTTCTGCAAAACCACAAGATGTGCATGCAAATGGTGCTTTTGGCAGAACGCGCACGTGGATTTCTACCAAACGACGTGCTAAGCATGCCGATGCTGCTCTTTTTAGCACCCGCGCACGGATTTGTGCGAAAACGCGTTTTAAGCATGCACATGCATCTTTTGGTAGACGCGGATGAAGTTTTCTGCAAAACCACAAGATGTGCATGCAAATGGTGCTTTTGGCAGAACGCGCACGTGGATTTCTACCAAACGACGTGCTAAGCATGCCGATGCTGCTCTTTTTAGCACCCGCGCACGCATTTGTGCGAAAACGCGTTTTAAGCATGCACATGCATCTTTTGGTAGACGCGGATGAAGTTTTCTGCAAAACCACAAGATGTGCGTGCAAATGGTGCTTTTGGCAGAACGCGCACGTGGATTTCTACCAAACGACGTGCTAAGCATGCCGATGCTGCTCTTTTTAGCACCCGCGCACGGATTTGTGCGAAAACGCGTTTTAAGCATGCACATGCATCTTTTGGTAGACGCGGATGAAGTTTTCTGCAAAACCACAAGATGTGCATGCAAATGGTGCTTTTGGCAGAACGCGCACGTGGATTTCTACCAAACGACGTGCTAAGCATGCCGATGCTGCTCTTTTTAGCACCCGCGCACGGATTTGTGCGAAAACGCGTTTTAAGCATGCACATGCATCTTTTGGTAGACGCGGATGAAGTTTTCTGCAAAACCACAAGATGAGCATGCAAATGGTGCTTTTGGCAGAACGCGCACGTGGATTTCTACCAAACGACGTGCTAAGCATGCCGATGCTGCTTTTTTAGCACCCGCGCACGGATTTGTGCGAAAACGCGTTTTAAGCATGCACATGCATCTTTTGGTAGACGCGGATGAAGTTTTCTGCAAAACCACAAGATGTGCATGCAAATGGTGCTTTTGGCAGAACGCGCACGTGGATTTCTACCAAACGACGTGCTAAGCATGCCGATGCTGCTCTTTTTAGCACCCGCGCACGCATTTGTGCGAAAACGCGTTTTAAGCATGCACATGCATCTTTTGGTAGACGCGGATGAAGTTTTCTGCAAAACCACAAGATGTGCATGCAAATGGTGCTTTTGGCAGAACGCGCACGTGGATTTCTACCAAACGACGTGCTAAGCATGCCGATGCTGCTCTTTTTAGCACCCGCGCACGGATTTGTGCGAAAACGCGTTTTAAGCATGCACATGCATCTTTTGGTAGACGCGGATGAAGTTTTCTGCAAAACCACAAGATGTGCATGCAAATGGTGCTTTTGGCAGAACGCGCACGTGGATTTCTACCAAACGACGTGCTAAGCATGCCGATGCTGCTCTTTTTAGCACCCGCGCACGGATTTGTGCGAAAACGCGTTTTAAGCATGCACATGCATCTTTTGGTAGACGCGGATGAAGTTTTCTGCAAAACCACAAGATGTGCATGCAAATGGTGCTTTTGGCAGAACGCGCACGTGGATTTCTACCAAACGACGTGCTAAGCATGCCGATGCTGCTCTTTTTAGCACCCGCGCACGCATTTGTGCGAAAACGCGTTTTAAGCATGCACATGCATCTTTTGGTAGACGCGGATGAAGTTTTCTGCAAAACCACAAGTTGTGCATGCAAATGGTGCTTTTGGCAGAACGCGCACGTGGATTTCTACCAAACGACGTGCTAAGCATGCCGATGCTGCTCTTTTTAGCACCCGCGCACGGATTTGTGCGAAAACGCGTTTTAAGCATGCATATGCATCTTTTGGTAGACGCGGATGAAGTTTTCTACAAAACCACAAGATGTGCATGCAAATGGTGCTTTTGGCAGAACGCGCACGTGGATTTCTACCAAACGACGTGCTAAGCATGCCGATGCTGCTCTTTTTAGCACCCGCGCACGCATTTGTGCGAAAACGCGTTTTAAGCATGCACATGCATCTTTTGGTAGACGCGGATGAAGTTTTCTGCAAAACCACAAGATGTGCATGCAAATGGTGCTTTTGGCAGAACGCGCACGTGGATTTCTACCAAACGACGTGCTAAGCATGCCGATGCTGCTCTTTTTAGCACCCGCGCACGCATTTGTGCGAAAACGCGTTTTAAGCATGCACATGCATCTTTTGGTAGACG